>NC_083482.1:15890404-15900404 GCF_030014155.1 Tachysurus vachellii | reverse complement strand
TGCAACACGGGCTAACAAACATCCTCTACTAATGTCTCCAACCCCAAAAATTACATTAAGGTCCTCCAGAGAAAGCTTTACCTACTATACCGTGGCTCCACACCATTAATTGTCTTTTCATTATTATATAATTCTGATTCTGGTCATTTGAGGTTAAAATACACAAAGATATTTAATAATTAATGAATAAAGAACCTTATTATGAATACTGGCTATTATACTCTAATTATGACAACTTATATGTATATGTATATATATGTATATATACATGTGCACTCACCGGCCACTTTATTAGGTACACCTTACTAGTACCGGTGTGGTCTTCTGCTGCTGTAGCCCATCCGCCTCAAGGTTCGATGTGTTGTGTGTTCAGAGATGCTCTTCTACATACCTCGGTTGTAACGAGTGGTTATTTGAGTTACTGTTGCCTTTCTATCAGCTCGAACCAGTCTGGCCATTCTCCTCTGACCTCTGGCATCAACAAGGCATTTGTGCCCACAGAACTGCCCTCACTGGATATTTTCTCTTTTTCTGACCATTCTCTGTAAACCCTAGAGATGGTTGTGCGTGAACATCCCAGTAGATCAGCAGTTTCTGAAATACTCAGACCAGCCCGTCTGGCATCAACAACCATGCCACGTTCAGAGTCACTTAAATCACCTTTCTTCTCCATTCTAACGCTCGGTTTGAACTGCAGCAGATCGTCTTGACCATGTCTACATGCCTAAATGCATTGAGTTGCTGCCATGTGATTGGCTGATTAGAAATTTGCGTTAACGAGCAGTTGGACAGGTGTACCTAATAAAGTGGCCGGTGAGTGTGTGTGTGTGTGAGTGTATATATACATATATATATATATATACATATATATATATATATATATATATATATATATATATATATATATATATATATATATAATATTCAATATATATATATATATATTTTTTATTATTCATTTTTATATTCATATATATATATATGTATATAATTATACTTATATTTTCTTTTCCCCACAGCCTGAAAATATACTTTGTGTCAGCAGCACCAGCAACCAAATCAAGATCATCGATTTTGGCCTTGCTAGAAAGTAAGTGAATGGTGTTTTTGTTTCTGGCAGATGTTAGTCAGTTTTCTGTATCAAAGAGGCGCCTTTGATTGCGTCTATAAAGTTATTTGTGATGGTGTGAAGAGAGAGAAAGCTACTCGGTTGTCTCGTAATTATACTTCTCTGCACTTCTCTCTCATGCACTGCCTCTGATTCACAAGGCTAGAGCTCCTTTATCATCCGGCCCCCACGTTTGATTTAGCAAACCATCACCGCAATCATGCCTCCACCTACATACTTCTTCACAACAAAGATTGACACGGAGATATCATGTGAAAGATTCACAGGCAACAATTACATTCTGAGATGCATGTTGTGTTTTTCTGCAGTTCTGAGTCACTGGTTTGAACTGCTTTGCGTAACACAATCGAGTCTTATGAATGCTCTGAATGTCAAAAACGCTGTGTTTCTCTTCTTTAGTGTTTGAACATGTGTTATGTGTTAACTAATATACTGAGTTTTCTAGAAGATAAATAATTTCAGAGTGTGTTGACTGTGGACTGTCTGATGTGTGTACTCTCTAATTTATTATTAAATTATTATTAAATATTCATAAATTCTGGTGTCTCATGTCCCAGTAAGATCCTAGTAAATAGGCGTGTCATGTGTGTATATGAAATACAATATACAGGTGTTTTATGTCTATTTATGGAAACCAATATGTAGCCGTCATGCCCATATATGGAACGCAGCAATAAGGAGTGTCACGCCCATATATGGAACGCAGTAATAAGGAGTGTGACACCCATATATGGAACACAGTAATAAGGCGTGTCACGCCCATATATGGAACGCAGTAATAAGGAGTGTGACGCCCATATATGGAACGCAGTAATAAGGAGTGTGACACCCATATATGGAACACAGTAATAAGGAGTGTCACGCCCATATATGGAACGCAGTAATAAGGCGTGTCACGCCCATATATGGAACGCAGTAATAAGGAGTGTCACGCCCATATATGGAACGCAGTAATAAGGAGTGCCACGCCCATATATGGAACACAATAATTAGAAGTGTCACACCCATATATGGAACACAGTAATAAGGAGTGCCACGCCCATATATGGAACACAGTAATAAGGAGTGTCACGCCCATATATGGAACGCAGTAATAAGGAGTACCACGCCCATATATGGAACACAATAATTAGAAGTGTCACGCCCATATATGGAACACAGTAATAAGGAGTGTCACGCCCATATATGGAACACAGTAATAAGGAGTACCACGCCCATATATGGAACACAATAATTAGAAGTGTCACGCCCATATATGGAACACAGTAATAAGGCGTGTCACGCCCATATATGGAACGCAGTAATAAGGAGTACCACGCCCATATATGGAACACAATAATTAGAAGTGTCACACCCATATATGGAACACAGTAATAAGGAGTGTCACTCCCATATATGGAACACAGTAATAATGAGTGTCACGCCCATATATGGAACACAATAATTAGAAGTGTCACACCCATATATGGAACACAGTAATAAGGAGTGTCACTCCCATATATGGAACACAGTAATAAGGAGTGTCACGCCCATATATGGAACGCAGTAATAAGGAGTGCCACGCCCATATATGGAACACAATAATTAGAAGTGTCACACCCATATATGGAACACAGTAATGAGTGTCACGCCCATATATGGAACACAATAATTAGAAGTGTCACGCCCATATATGGAACACAGTAATAAGGAGTGTCATGCCCATATATGGAACTCAATAATTAGAAGTGTCATGCCCATATATGGAACAAAGTAATAAGGAGTGTTACGCCCATATACGGAACACAATAATTAGAAGTGTCACGCCCATATATGGAACACAATAATTAGAAGTGTCACGCCCATATATGGAACACAATAATTAGAAGTGTCACGCCCATATATGGAACAAAGTAATAAGGAGTGTCACGCCCATATATGGAACACAATAATTAGAAGTATCACGCCCATATATGGAACACAATAATTAGAAGTATCACGCCCATATATGGAACACAATAATTAGAAGTATCACGCCCATATATGGAACACAATAATTAGAAGTATCACGCCCATATATGGAACACAATAATTAGAAGTATCACGCCCATATATGGAACACAATAATTAGAAGTGTCACGCCCATATATGGAACACAATAATTAGAAGTGTCACGCCCATATATGGAACACAATAATTAGAAGTGTCACGCCCATATATGGAACACAATAATTAGAAGTGCCACGCCCATATATGGAACACAATAATTAGAAGTGTCACGCCCATATATGGAACACAATGATTAGAAGTGCCACGCCCATATATGGAACACAATAATTAGAAGTATCACGCCCATATATGGAACACAATGATTAGAAGTGTCACGCTCATATATGGAACACAATAATTAGAAGTATCACGCCCATATATGGAACACAATAATTAGAAGTGTCACGCCCATATATGGAACACAATAATTAGAAGTGTCACGCCCATATATGGAACACAATAATTAGAAGTGCCATTCCCTTATAGAAAACATTTAATTTCTATATATGGAAACCAGTTTTATCCATGTTTGAAACTTTATAATTGGTGTGTCACGTACATGTATGGAACCCAATAAGTAGACACGCCAAGTCCATATAGCTTTAATTTAGCATGACTGGTCATGCCTTTAAGACAATGATGAACATATGGATGTGTCTTTGGCTCCATATATGGAAATGAGAGCAGCTTTCATCTGACCTGATAGCCCAATGTTATTTTACACTGGTTTAAATAGACACACTGTGGGGATTAAATACATAGCATCTGTAATGAAGACAGAACTATTCAGATACTAACATTTGATGTTTCTTGTGATTTGCAGATATCGACCCAGAGAGAAGCTGAAGGTAAATTTTGGGACCCCTGAGTTTTTGGCACCTGAAGTGGTGAATTACGACTTCGTGTCGTTCCCTACGGACATGTGGAGCGTCGGCGTCATCACGTACATGCTGTAGGTTCAAATCCAGAGACAAATCCTCAACAATGTTTTCTGTGCCATAAAGCTAAGGCTGACATTTTTTTTAAAAATACGTTAGAAATACTTTTAAAATATTAATTTAATATTTCCAGCAGGCTTATTTCACTATCCTTTTTTAATTATAGGCACAATGAAAAAAAAAACTGAATACATTAAACCTTTTTGAGAATGGCTTTGCTTCTGGAAGGTGAATTTTACAATAGCAGAAAAAGCCTATTTGGCACTGAGCATCTGCCTGAACTGAATTTTATATTTCTTGTGCTCTTTCTGACTTTTAATGTCAGAGAGAGATCAAAAAAGAAATGCAAATGCCACGGGAATGAAAGCCAGACATCAGAGCCTGAGGCATGAGTGCATCCACTAATCCGCTAATGAAAGCCTCTGGGCTTGGGGAGATGGCTAAGAGGTCCTGAAAGCACAATATCTACTCAACCCCAATCACAGTCCAACAACAAAGCCCTTCTCACATGGGTCATGGCCCTATACTCACTTGAATATGCACAAAACACAGTGCTTACAACTCCTACAACTGGATTACCAAGACCAAAGATGGTGTACCAGAGCAGGAAAACATTGAATAATGAGGAACAATTGGCAAACCTTTTGACTCTTTTAAGTGGCTTGAACGCATAATGCAAAGTTTGCCATAAAAACCAAGGTATCTCAGTGGATTTAGAGCCTGACCTTTGCGACCTAAAAAATGTTTTCTTTATTTTGCGCTCAGCTATCCACCCACCTTTCATCTTGCATGACTGTTCTCTCAATTTCCCTAACCTTTTTTTCCATCATCCATCTCTCCACCTGTTTATCCATCCATACCTCCTCTAGTGCGTCCATCAATCTAACCGTCCACCAATCTGACAGCATTCATCCATCAATTCAACTTACTACTTATCCATTAATTCTGTCATTAAGCTTAAGCATTTATCCATTCATCCATCCATCCATCCATCCATCCATCCATCCATCCATCCTTCTTCTTCTTCTTTTGGCTTTTCCCTTCAGGGGTCGCCACAGTCAATCATCTCTCATCCATCCATCTATCCATCTTTTATCTTGCATGACTGTTCTCTCTATTTTTCTAGCCTGTTCTCCATCATCCATCCTTCCATCTGTTCATCCATTTATACTTCCTACACCCTCCAATTCGACATCATTCATCCTTTAATTTAACTTTTGACTCATCCATTCATTCTAAGCAGTTTTTCTTAAATTATAACCAACATTTCCTTAAAGTGAGCTGTAAGTGTTGTAGACTAGTTGTGGTTCATTTTATCATTTGCAATGAATTAACAATTTTAGTTTTCTTGACGGGGGTCACGGTGGCTTAGCGGTTAGCACGTTCGCCTCACACCTCCAGGGTTGGGGGTTCGATTCCAGCCTCCGCCTTGTGTGTGTGGAGTTTGCATGTTCTCCCCGTGCCTCGGGGGTTTCCTCCAGGTACTCCGGTTTCCTCCCCCGGTCCAAAGACATGCATGGTAGGTTGATTGGCATCTCTGGAAAATTGTCCGTAGTGTGTGATTGTGTGAGTGAATGAGAGTGTGTGTGTGTGCCCTGCGATGGGTTGGCACTCCGTCCAGGGTGTATCCTGCCTTGATGCCCGATGACACCTGAGATCTAACCCTAGGCACAGGCTCCCCGTGACCCGAGGTAGTTCGGATAAGCGGTAGAAAGTGAGTGAGTGAGTGAGTGAGTGAGAGTTTTCTTGACCTCATTTTAGTATCTTGTGACTTCTCATAGTAAGTTGTGTGCAGAATTCGGTGCAGGAACGTTATGTAAACAATATGCTGAAATGTGCTGCATCAAGTGCTATTTTATTAGCAGCTCTATAACGAGGGTGGAAGCCATTTTGGATAAACAGAAAGAATCATGTTTAATCAGCTGCGTAAATCGAGTCTGACTTTCCCAAAGTTAAGTTTCCCGCTCTGAATAACTCTGACCTTTATTCTTTAGTGTCTTCTTTAGTACGTTGCTGCTTCATGCTACAGTTTCTTTCACTCGTTTCTATGATTGAATCAAACGAATCAAAACTTCAAAGAATCAAATCACTAAAGTGAATCCTATTCTTTATTATAAACACTAAATTGTGTCATTCATGAATCAGGATTAGGAATTGCTGCGATTTTTCAGCCTCTAACTTGAATTAAATGTCAAAGCTCCATTATTAGCCCTGGACAACCTACAGTAATGTGTTAATTAGCACTAACACCGTGACACCTGCTCGAGAGGCTTTAGCAGAATGTATGTTATGACCTGGTTTTATGCAACTCTGTGCCTCAGTTTGATTATTCTGTTATCGCTCGACTATTTACAGGACCAATGGAGTCCTTTTAGGTGTGTTGTGTATTATTGATTTCTTTTATTTTATTTAATTTTTTTTTATGCATGCATCTAACTTTTAAGCGATGGCCTTATTTTGAAGCGTTATGTAAGGCTCACAGTAACACGTGTGAGGAAGATGACTGTTAACGACGAAGATGACACACCATTAACAAACACTTAGAGCACAGAGCGATCATCCAACGTGCCAAAACGATGTTGCTGCCTATTTCTTTATCCTTCAGCTATCCACAATGTAGAGGGATTCTTTTTCTTCTTCTTCTTCTTCTTCTTCTTCTTCTTCTTCTTCTTCTTCTTTTTCTTTTTCCTTCTTCTTCTTCTTCTTCTTTTTCTTCTTTCTTCTTTCTTCTTCTTCTTCTTCTTCTTCTTCTACTTTCTTCTTTCTTCTTCTTTCCACTTTTTCTTCTTCTTCTTCTTCTTCTTCTTCTTCTTCTTCTTCTTCTTCTTATTTCTTCTTCTTCTTCTTCTTCTTCTTCTTCTTTCCTCTTCTTCTTCTTCTTCTTCTTCTTCTTCTTCTTCTTCTTCTTCTTCTTTCCTCTTCTTCTTTCTTCTTCTTCTTCTTCTTCTTCTTCTTCTTCTTCTTCTTCTTCTTCTTCTTCTTCTTCTTCTTAGTATTATTATTATTAACTTTCCTCTTGCTCTCCCACTTAATTTCCTTTTGCTCTTCCATGACAAATCAACCACATGCTGGAAATATTAAGTACATTTAAAAAAAAAGTCAACAGAACAGAGTGCACAGTTTTGAAAGCACTTAAGCGTTAAATAAGTTCTTCATTAGCTAATAAATTGGAACAGATCGCCGGCGTGTTAGCAACACATTTATCACCAGGTTGACGAGGTGGTTTGTTCAGTTTTGCCAAATGGTTGTAAAAGAGGCTTTTTATTAATAATCTATCAGACAGTGTATTATATAACAGTCCTAATGTCTCCTTTGTGTGTGTGTGTGTGTGTGTGTTTTCAGTTTAAGTGGCTTGTCACCTTTCCTGGGTGACAACGACGCTGAGACGATGAACAACATCCTTCACGCCAACTGGGACTTTGACGCTGAGGCGTTTGAGAACGTGTCAGAAGAAGCGAAAGACTTCATCTCGAAATTACTCATCCCTGCAAAATGGTACCTATCCGTCCGTCCTTCAACCGGTTCTCATTATCACCAGCCCAGGCATCCATCCTTTCATCCATCCTTTCATCCATCCATCCATCCATCCATTTCTCTGTCTATTTGTTCATCCTTTCTCTAACCTTCAATCTTCCACCCATTCTTCCATCCATCCTTTATCTCACATGGATATTTCTCTTTATTTATCTAACCTGTCTATTTGTCATCCGTCTTTCCCTCGGTTTATCCGTCTATACATACAGTACGTGTGTCCAGCAATTTATTTACCCATCCACCAAAAGAAACTTTCATACAAACATTCAAACTTCTGCTCATCCATTAATTATTCCATCCATCCATCCATCCATCCAGGCAGAACATGAGGTATTTTTTTAAACTGCTTATGATTTATTAGAATTTTTTAATTAGGTATAATTATAAAAGGCATATTAAACACTTTATTACTGTAGTTATAATATTGAATTTAAAATGGCAGAAACATCAAGGGCTTTAATATTAAAGTAGCTTTTTAAGGAACGATCAATCCACTTAACTTCTCGCTTTAATATTTTTGGATTTTTAGAGTAACAGGATGTAAAGGCTGCTGCTCTTTCATCCCCACGTTTCCTCTCTTCGGAACTGAGCGTTTAACTCAGCAAAAACATCCGGATGCATTCATCAAAAGGCTGAAATTATCAGCATAGATGAGGCCGAGCTGTAAGGCGGAGGCTTTGTTGGTGCCACGAGAGCGTCACCGCTCATCTGGCGTGAGACAATAGACGACTGGCACAGCAGGGGCCAGCGAGGGCCTCCACTGCCTGCTAATGATCCTCTACAGCTCTGTGACAGGGTGCACTTAGTGACGCAACACACGCCTACATTTAACATTCTTCACATTCACACCCTCTCTCTCCGGTGACTAAAAACATACAAGCAGATGGGCGGCCCTTCAGCGCAACGTGCCTAAGAAAATGCGTTTCTGATTGTGCACAAGTGTTGCGTAATTGCTGTGTTTTGTCTGACAAAATGGCTTTTGTATAACAGACAGTTAAAAATTCCATTTCCACCGCCATCGTTGCGTAGAAGGCCACGTGAATCGCTGTTACCCGAGAAGAGATTCGGCTATTCGCCCGCCTGTATGACAGGTCAAAGGTCATGAAATAAGTAGGTATCAAGGAGTAATTATAGTGTACGGGTGATAAACTAGTCATCTGCATGGATGGAAAAAAAAAGAATAGGGTGTAGAGCTTTTAAAAAGTCTAAAGTGAATCATGTTCATGCAAACACACACACACACATGCACACACACACACACACATTTTTATTAGAATCCTTGTGAGGACCTGATGCTTACAAAAACGTCAATTTATAGATTTTTGTTGATGGGATAAATGGGTGGATGAGCAGATCAACGGATAGATGCACCAAATGATGTATAGCTGCTGAATGAACTGATAATTGGACAGATGGATGAACATTTGGTCCCCATCAAGATATGAAAACGTGAACACACACTCACAGTACACTCTGATCTGTTCAGTAGTGTGCTTTATAACAGATATATTTAAATGGATTTTTCACCCTCACACACACACGCACACGCACACACACACACACACACACACACACACACACACACACACACACACACACACACTCTCTCTCTCTCTCTCTCTCTCTCTGTCTCTCACCAGTGTGTTTCAGGTTAACAGGTCACGCATGCTTTTAGCTAATGACCGCTAATGGCTCATCATCCACAGTCAGCAGCTCGGGTGGATTCACAAGTACCACACGGCTAATTAAGCTGAGCTGTCAATCAAATGACAATTAACATTATTTAATTGTCACCAATGTATGAAAACCTACTGATGGCCTGGTGGTCTAATTAGTGCTGGTACATTGTTTAACACCCTCAATGTATGCTTTATATTTATAAAATATTATGTAGAAGTCACACACACACACACACACACACTCGGGAGTCTGCTGCTAAAGGAAATAAACACAGAAAGATTATTATTGCTGAATTACATCACACCCTTAAGGGTTTGATTTGTCCAATAATTCATTCAATAATAATTTTCTTGAATACTCGATCAGA
The DNA here is from genome assembly GCF_030014155.1 of Tachysurus vachellii. Taxonomy (NCBI): domain Eukaryota; kingdom Metazoa; phylum Chordata; class Actinopteri; order Siluriformes; family Bagridae; genus Tachysurus; species Tachysurus vachellii. The sequence continues at coordinate 15,890,728 of NC_083482.1, read as the reverse complement.
AAGTCCTACTGGAAATGAAAATACACTTATTATATTTTTTTAGGTTAAATTAAGATTTAAAGGTGCGGTGCACGATGTTTGAAAGCCAATGTTGACATTTGAAATCACCAAAACAAACACGCCCCTAACCCAAATGGGTATCACCCCTGTTTTTATAGCTCCGCCCCACACATACATACGTAACCCAGGCAACTATTATGGCGGAACCTGCTGGGGCGGCTGGCTGAGGGGATATTTTTATCAATAAATGAACACAATGAGTAATACAATGGTAATACAAGTGTGTTTTTGTAGTACTGTGTGTTTTAGCGTGAAAGGTTTAGC
>NC_083482.1:15807904-15885404 GCF_030014155.1 Tachysurus vachellii | reverse complement strand
AGACGACACACAAACAATGAGCATCATCAAACCACTCAAACGCAGCTGAATATAAACCAGCACTCGGCTTCACTCCTCATTCACAACATCGCGCCCAAAACACGTCTGTCAACGCAATCAAGTGAAATAATACAGGAGAGGGAATATCTGTACACACTGATCAAGTTCATCTGCGCACACACACACACACACACGATCATGTGGGAAGATAAATAAACTCAAATAAGAGAAGAGAGCAATGTTAAAGAAGAAAACTAAAAACAAGACAAATAATAAAATACAATAAAATAAATCAGCAGGTGTAGCCATCACTCTCTATCGCTCTTGGCTTTCAGAGCATTTTCCAGGATTTTTCTTTTCCACTCCTCATAATTTTGTTTGGTTTCTTCCTCACACTCGTCTTCCCTCAGTGCCAGTTCCCGCTGTTGCTTAGGAGACGTTGGCAAGCCATCATCTGAGAGAGAGAGAGAGAGAGACAGACATGTGGAGAGAGAGAGAGCGAGACAGACAGACATGTGGAGAGAGAGAGAGAGAGAGAGAGAGAGAGAGAGAGAGAGAGAGAGAGAGAGACAGACAGACATGTGGAGAGAGAGAGAGCGAGCGAGAGACGTGGAGTGTGGAGAGCGAGAGAGATGGAGAAAGAGAGACAGACAGGGACATGGAGGGAGAGAGAGTTTTGTTAATTTCAGTAAGGAATCTTTTATTCCAAATTTAATAAAGCCTCTCAAACTGTATAATGATGAACGTTTCTTTATATCCAGATTTCTGACTTTTTTTCCCTTTACTAAAAAGAAACCCACATACAAGTGCATGAGAGAGAGAGAGGGGGGGGGGGGAGATAGAGGGGGGAGAGAGAATATGTGAAACACTCGAGTGAGTGAGTGAGTGAGTGAGTGAGGGAGGGAGGGAATTGGCAAGTGATCATGAAGAAAAGAAAGAGGAGAAATGGTGAATAACATTTTGGTCAAAGCTTTTTCTATATTAAATAACAAGACAAAACACCTTCACCTTCTTTTTTAATGAAAGATGTGTACGAGTTTCAGGACTATTACAGAGATCATGAACTACTGACACTAATACGAGCTCACTGCAGTATTACTGAAACATTCCTCTAACGCAGGATCGGATAAGAAAGAGCCAGACTGTCATTTATTATTTCTCACCCTCTTCTGCTTCCTGCAGCGTCTCTGTGAGAGTCTTCTGTCTCTTCTGTGTGGATTTGAGCTTTCCCTCCATGGAAGATGTGTCACCTGAGACAGAGATAGACAGAGAGCGAGATACAAAGAGAAAGAGCGAGAGCGAGACAAAGAGCGAGAGCGAGACAAAGAGCGAGAGCGAGACAAAGAGCGAGAGCGAGACAAAGAAAGAGCGAGAGCGAGACAAAGAAAGAGCGAGAGCGAGACAAAGAAAGAGCGAGAGCGAGACAAAGAAAGAGCGAGAGCGAGACAAAGAAAGAGCGAGAGCGAGACAAAGAAAGAGCGAGACAAAGAAAGAGCGAGACAAAGAAAGAGCGAGACAAAGAAAGAGCGAGACAAAGAAAGAGCGAGACAAAGAAAGAGCGAGACAAAGAAAGAGCGAGACAAAGAAAGAGCGAGACAAAGAAAGAGCGAGACAAAGAAAGAGCGAGACAAAGAAAGAGCGAGAGCGAGACAAAGAAAGAGCGAGAGCGAGACAAAGAAAGAGCGAGAGCGAGACAAAGAAAGAGCGAGAGCGAGACAAAGAAAGAGCGAGAGCGAGACAAAGAAAGAGCGAGAGCGAGACACAAAGAGCGAGAGCGAGACACAAAGAGCGAGAGCGAGACACAAAGAGCGAGAGCGAGACACAAAGAGCGAGAGCGAGACACAAAGAGCGAGAGCGAGACACAAAGAGCGAGAGCGAGACACAAAGAGCGAGAGCGAGACACAAAGAGCGAGAGCGAGACACAAAGAGCGAGAGCGAGACACAAAGAGCGAGAGCGAGACACAAAGAGCGAGAGCGAGACACAAAGAGCGAGAGCGAGACACAAAAGTGAAACAGAGACACAAAAGAGAAACAGAGACACAAAAGAGAAACAGCGCGAAAAAAAAAACTAGTATAAATGTTGTTGTCCCTCCTAGATAACAGTTGTGGCTTTAAACAGAATTCCCATGCAACTATAAACAGATAAAAAAAAGTCTGTGGCATCATTCAGTCATTTAAAATAAATAAATTCCAACAGTTCATAAAAGTCGAGGAAGTCTGATGACGCATCTCGGATGACGGCAACACGGAAAAGTTTATTTATTTATATTTATTTTAGATGTTTCACACAAATCCGACAGGGCGACTGATTTATTTCAAAAAGAAAACACCGACTCACTGCAAATCTCTTGGCCGAACTTCAGAAGCTGAACACACAGCCTGTCGAACACGGCCTTCTTGGTGCCGGAGGACGACGCCAGCTTCTTATCCACTCTGATTTTCATGCACCTTCAAAGTAAATGTCAGACACGGTGTTAGTGTTTTTGTACAAGTTCCCCAGATCAGACCGCGGAGCCGGGGCAGGATTAACCCTGCTGAGGTATTATGGGATGTCGAAATAAACAGTAACATCCTCGCATGTTAGACGGAGCAGAGCAAAGTAAAATCTAGAGCTGATGAATATAATATCAGCATCATTAAAAAAAAAGGTTTCATCCTAGAGCTGAACCAGAAAAAATGGAGGCTCTGTTATGTGTAAGGAACATCATGAGGTCACACTGTTCTAGGAAAATAATCCATGTAATTGTGTGTGCGCGCGCGTGTGTGTGTGTGTGTGTGTGTGTGTGTGTGTAAGCCTGAAATGAAGCTATACCACCAATTACACTGCATTTTTTAACCATTTTTTGTTACATTATTTGTACACATTGCTCTACTCTAGAGCTTAGTACATGGAGTGAGAGGACCTAAGGGAGAACAGCAGCAGTGTGTTGTGCAGTACTGACTTGCAGGCAATGAACAGAGCAGCTGTAGTGAACAGGGGTTTGGACAGATCCAGGTCTTGTTGCTGAGCTCTAGGTAAACTGTCCTCGTACCTAAATCACACACACACACACACACACACACACACACACACACACACACACACAGACAGACCCACCCCCACACACACAGACAGACAGAAGCAGAAGGAGTATTCGTTAATCCTCATTACTGCACAATCCTCACAGCGAGACTCAGGACATATTCAGATTAGATGAATATTACAGAGACGCTGGTTAAATGATTATTCTGATTACCGTTGAAGGATCTGAGCCGCCGCCTTCACCGCCTCCATGCAGCCGTACTGCACAGCCAGATCCCTGAGCCCCAGACTGCTCTGCAGCCCCAGCATGCACTCCATGGCCTTCAGGCTGCTCTGATACACTTTCTTATTCAATCCTGACAGCTTGACGACATACTCCTGCTCAGAAACACAACTGTATAAAGGAACGTGTAAAGAAAACTAACTCACAGACATCACATGGATGAAATGAAGGCTTGGTTAAAATCTGGAACTCAGAGGAAGCTCGTGTGAATGCTAGCGTGCTTATGGGTCAAGACAGGATAGATTCTCTGTTCAGACTTCAACATGGAGGAAAAAAGCTCCTGTAGTAAAACAGCACATCCTCCGTAAACTGAGCTAGAATGACTTAACACAGATTGCATATATTACACACACACACACACAGATACACACACAAAGCACACATACATATATACACACAAATATACACACATCACATCACACACACACACATAACACACACACACATAACACACACACACACATACATACATACATACATACATAACACACACACACATACATACATAACATACACACACATACATACATAACACACACACACATACATACATACATAACACACACACACACACACACATACATACATACATAACACACACACACACACACACACACACACATACATAACACACACACACACACACACACATACATAACACACACACACACACACACACACACACACACACACATAACACACACACACACATAACACACACACACCTTGTCTATAGGACACTTCATGGCCGTGGCTGCCAGCTCCAGACAGATAACAGCCTTACTGCTTGCTGTAGCAGCTGTTAGACCTGCACACTTCACCTGAGACAACCGCATGTACTCTTCTGCCTGGCTGAGACACAACAAGCCACACAAAATCACTATTTATTCCTTTTTATCATCCAGACTGTGACCTCGAGCTGTACACTAAAACTACAGGTGAATTTTACAGATAAACAAACCCACAGACATACCTCAACACTTTAGGAGATGTTATACCGATTTTAGATGCAAGTTTACGGAATAACTCGCCATCCATTTTGTTAAACCGCTTCACTGAACAACACACACAGACTCAACTGTTTTCGCGGGAAATTTGTTCACAGGCCACGCCCAGGGTTCCTCCGATTGGTGGAACGCACAAACGTCACCGGTCATGCGGAAGCGTTATAATCCGTTTCTGTTATAAAAAAAACTCGCAGCCTACTTTTTCCACATTTCTTAATTGAAATTGATGTATTTCTTATTAAACCTCTTAGATTGATGAAAAACATAAAAAGTTAAATATTCTTGAAACATTATGATCTTTTAGTATTACCACTGGTGCATAATGTCTGTATGTGTGTATAATGTATATAATGTGTATAGTGTGTATAGTGTGTATAATGTGTACAATGTGTATATAATGTGTATAATGTGTATAATGTATATAATGTATATAGTGTGTATAATGTGTATAGTGTGTATAATGTGTATAATGTATATAATGTATATAGTGTGTATAATGTGTATAGTGTGTATAATGTGTATAATGTATATAATGTATATAGTGTGTATAATGTGTATAGTGTGTATAATGTATATAATGTGTATAATGTATATAATGTATATAATGTATATAGTGTACAAAGTGTGTATAATGTGTATAATGTGTATAGTGTGTATAATGTGTATAATGTATATAATGTGTATAGTGTGTATAGTGTGTATAATGTGTATAGTGTGTATAATGTGAATAGTGTGTATAGTGTGTATAATGTGTATAATGTATATAATGTATATAGTGTATATAGTGTACAAAGTGTGTATAATGTGTATAATGTGTATAGTGTATATAGTGTGTATAATGTGTATAATGTATATAATGTGTATAGTGTGTATAGTGTGTATAATGTATATAGTGTATATAATGTATATAGTGTGTATAGTGTGTATAATGTGTATAATGTGTATAGTGTATATAGTGTGTATAGTGTGTATAATGTGTATAGTGTGTATAATGTGTATAGTGTGTATAGTGTGTATAATGTGTATAGTGTGTATAATGTGTATAATGTGTATAGTGTATATAATGTGTATAGTGTGTATAATGTGTATAATGTGTATAGTGTGTATAATGTGTATAATGTGTATAATGTATATAATGTATATAGTGTGTATAGTGTGTATAGTGTGTATAATGTGTATAATGTATATAATGTATATAATGTATATAGTGTGTATAATGTATATAATGTGTATAGTGTGTATAATGTGTATAGTGTGTATAATGTATATAATGTATATAATGTGTATAGTGTGTATAGTGTGTATAATGTGTATAGTGTGTATAGTGTGTATAATGTGTATAGTGTGTATAGTGTGTATAGTGTGTATAATGTGTATAATGTATATAATGTGTATAGTGTGTATAGTGTGTATAATGTGTATAGTGTGTATAATGTGTATAGTGTGTATAATGTGTATAATGTGTATAGTGTGTATAATGTGTATAGTGTGTATAATGTGAATAGTGTGTATAGTGTGTATAATGTGTATAATGTATATAATGTATATAGTGTATATAGTGTACAAAGTGTGTATAATGTGTATAATGTGTATAGTGTATATAGTGTGTATAATGTGTATAGTGTGTATAATGTGTATAGTGTGTATAATGTATATAATGTGTATAGTGTGTATAGTGTATATAATGTATATAATGTATATAATGTATATAATGTGTATAATGTATATAGTGTATATAGTGTGTATAATGTGTATAATGTGTATAGTGTGTATAGTGTGTATCGTGTGTATAATGTGTATAGTGTGTATAGTGTGTATAATTTGTATAGTGTGTATAATGTGTATAGTGTGTATAATGTGTATAGTGTATATAGTGTGTATAGTGTGTATAATGTGTATAATGTGTATAGTGTGTATAATGTGTATAGTGTGTATAATGTGTATAATGTATATAATGTATATAATGTATATAGTGTGTATAATGTGTATAATGTGTATAGTGTGTATAATGTATATAATGTGTATAGTGTGTATTGTGTATATAATGTATATAATGTATATAATGTGTATAATGTATATAATGTATATAGTGTGTATAATGTGTATAATGTGTATAGTGTATATAGTGTGTATAATGTGTATAGTGTGTATAATGTATATAATGTATATAATGTGTATAATGTATATAATGTATATAGTGTATATAGTGTGTATAATGTATATAATGTGTATAATGTGTATAATGTATATAGTGTATATAGTGTGTATAGTGTGTATAATGTATATAATGTGTATAATGTGTATAATACCTTTTTCCACCCATTCCAACACACTCACAACCTGTCAGCGTGCCCTTGTGTATCCAATCAGATCCCTGTTAATATGCGCAGTTCAGCCAATCAGCGTGTTGTTAGCGCACTTCTCTCAGCCAATCGGCTTGCTCCCTGCTGAGGCGAGCTGAGCGGATCTCCAGTAGTCACATGACTGAGCCATTTTTTTGAGCTGCAGAGTGATTGCTAACAGCTCACTTATTAATCATCATGGTAAGGAAAAGAATAAACACGTCGTATAACATTTACTAACTGAAGTAGAAACATTAAAGACTCTAAAACGGCACGTATAGCGAGTTAGCTTGTTTATTAGCTGTAACTGGGTTAGCATTTTAGCGGCCTGGCTAAATATGTGTTAAGCTAGGCTAAGCTATGCTAAGCTAAGCTAAGCTAATTCTCTCCTTGTTTACTTTTTCTCCTTATTTATCATGTTGACATCATTGATAATCTACAGGGATTTGTACTGGTTTTATATGTTTACACGAAATGCTCGTGTGACTGCGCGTTTTGTGACGCAAATCGGCTCTTCTGCTTGCTAACGTTAGCCGTGTTGTTGTGGAAATCCGACAGTTAGCATCAAAACTAGACGTCTGTTAAACACCGTTGTGTTTTGTGGCTCGTGCAACGAAACGCTGTATAACACGTCAACAGTTGTGCGATTTTATGTGTAATTTGTCTTGTCAGGGAAACAGACGGAAAGAAACGTGCTAACGGAAGCTAAAGCTAGCAAGCTGTCATTGCTGCAATACCTACATGTAATGTCGGTAATGAATATTCATAAGCTCATTCATATTCATGACGGTTATAAATCAGATCAGATTACTTCTTTGAATAAAGATTAGGAGGAGAAACGTTCTTAATGCTGTTATGTCGTTGTTAATGCTGATGTTCAGGAATCATTGACTGTGTTTGTTTTTGTTTGTTTAAATATTCCAGCTATTTATGTAGTTTGTGTTTATGTAAAAAAAAAAATATATATATATTTGGACTTCCAATTTCTATTAAAAAGCAACGCTCAGAAAAATGAAATGAGGTAAAAACATATTATTGCTGTATATTAGTGCTGTACATTTCTGGAAAGTTATTCATGAATATTTTTAGGCCTGTGTTACATTGGTGTCATATATATATGTGTGTGTGTGTGTGTGTGTGTGTGTGTGTTTAAATATATTTCTACATATAATATATACACATGTATATTCATGCACAGATCATATTCACTTTCTAATCAGATCCCAGCTGCAAGTTTTAACAGAATTTCTATTTTGTAATAAGATTTTTATAAATTATATAAACAGGAAAAATATACACAAATAAACGAGAGTGGAATTCTGTTTTGTAGCTACTGTAATAACCAGTTAACCAGCTGTTATCAACAGTTCATGTCTCTCTCTCCCTCTCTGTGTCTCTCTCTCTGTGTCTCTCTCTCTGTGTCTCTCTCTCTGTGTCTCTCTCTCTGTGTCTCTCTCTCTGTGTCTCTCTCTCTCTCACTCTCTGTGTCTCTCTCTCTCACTCTCTGTGTCTCTCTCACTCACTCTCTGTGTCTCTCTCACTCACTCTCTGTGTCTCTCTCACTCTCTGTGTCTCTCTCACTCTCTGTGTCTCTCTCACTCTCTGTGTCTCTCTCACTCTCTGTGTCTCTCTCACTCTCTGTGTCTCTCTCACTCTCTGTGTCTCTCTCACTCTCTGTGTCTCTCTCACTCTCTGTGTCTCTCTCACTCTCTGTGTCTCTCTCACTCTCTGTGTCTCTCTCACTCTCTGTGTCTCTCTCACTCTCTGTGTCTCTCTCTCTCTCTGTGTCTCTCTCTCTCTCTGTGTCTCTCTCTGTCTCTGTGTCTCTCTCTGTCTCTGTGTCTCTCTCTGTGTCTCTCTGTCTCTGTGTCTCTACCTCTCTCTCTCTCTGTCTCTCTCTCTCTCTCTCTCTCTCTCTCTCTCTCTCTCTCTCTCTCTCTCTCTCTACCTCTCTCTCTCTCTCTGTCTCTCTCTGTCTCTCTCTTTCTCCCAGCCAACCACTCAGCAGTCACCCCAGGATGAGCAGGAGAAGCTGCTGGACGAGGCTGTCCAGGCCGTCAAAGTGCAGTCTTTCCAGATGAAGCGCTGCCTGGTGAGACACACTATATGCTTTATTATTTCAGTGAAATGCTCATGTGACTAAAAACCAAGGGAATATTCCTTACACTAACTCACCAGCTGTTTAAAAAAAAAAAGGAATAGTGTGTGGGTCATGTGAGCTCAGATTGGGCACAGAGAGCTGACTGGGCGTCATTTTGCTTTCTTTTTATCTTGGTTAAAAAGTCTAGGTTCCTAAAGTTTAATTAGCTTTAAAGATGCAAAACGACTCTTTAAAAGGAAACAGAAGTACAAATGATTTTTAAAAAAAATATTAGTAATATATTTCACGTTGACGAGTTCAAACGCCACGACCAAAAAAGCGACAGGTGGGAATTAATGTTGCTTCAGTACTGAACAGTAAAGTAAAGAGCACTAAATTCTGAGGTTGTATTACTTTTTTCTTTTTTTTTTTTTTATTTAAACGAATCGTTACTGTCAGACTGATGAGCAGTCTTGGTACTTGTTCACCACTTCCTGTCCTTCTGCTTCGTCTGAGTTCTTTTCTGTATTTCAGGACAAGAACAAGTTGATGGATGCACTGAAACATGCCTCTAACATGCTGGGGGAGCTCAGGACCTCCATGCTGTCTCCTAAAAGCTACTATGAACTATGTATGTGGTTTGAATCAGACCAAAAGTCCAAGGGTTTTGCTTCAGGGGCAATAAATAATCAGATGTGACTTTTTTTTTTTTTGTGTGTGTGTGTGTGTATGTATATGTGTGTGTGTGTGTGTGTGTGTGTGTGTGTGTGTAGACATGGCCATATCAGATGAGCTACACTACCTGGAGGTTTACCTGACTGATGAGTTTGCTAAAGGCCGTAAGGTGGCTGACCTGTACGAGCTTGTACAATACGCCGGGAACATCATCCCCAGGCTGTGAGTCTCTCACACACACACACACACACACACACACACACACACTTCAGCTGTACCCCTGTGTTTAGTTACAAAGGTTGCATATTGTTCAGGTGCTGTTTTTTTTTTTTTTTTTTTTTTTGTCTTATTTAAAAATTCATCTCATTTTGTGTCAGTGTCTCATTATTTTACGAAGTTATCTTGTTTTGATTTAATGTATCTATTTAAAAAAGAACCAAAAAAACCTTTCTTTGTCTTAATATTATATTCATTATTCTGTGTTCATATATCGTTTTAAAACGATTCTTATTTTGACTCGACTCTCTATTCATGATCTCGTCATTTCGACCGTCCAGTTTAAGATATAATATTGTCGTTTTGAATTAGTGTCTTGTTTAAATCTTATTGACTTAGTGTCTCATAATTCCAACACTATCTCATTTTGATCTTTTTATTTACAGAAACGATCTCCTTATTCAGTGTCTCAGTATTTCAGTATATAATTTTGACTCAGAAATACTTAATTATGTCTGTCTCTTTATTTCAGGAAATTTTGTTTTGAATTAGTGTCTTGTTTAAAAAAAGCTACTGGTTTACACTCTTATTTTTAGGCATGTATCTCATTTTGACATTTATCTCTTTATGTCAACATGTTTTGTTATGTTTTTGACGCGGCGTCTCGTATTTCCGACATCTCTCATTCTTTTGACTCTTCATTATTATTATTTTAATATACTATCTCGCTATTTTAACTTACTATCTCATTAATGGAATTTATTGTCTTGTTTTTTTGAAAGTCAAAATAATGTTTCAAAATCGTCAAAATATTTCTTGTTGACTTTCCTACAAATAGTCACACATCCTTGTGTGTGCGCCTCTATTTGTGCCTCTTGGTGTGCGTCTGTGTGCCTCTTGGTGTGCGTCTGTGTGCCTCTTGGTGTGCGTCTGTGTGCCTCTTGGTGTGCGTCTGTGTGCCTCTTGGTGTGCGTCTGTGTGCCTCTTGGTGGGCGTCTGTGTGCCTCTTGGTGTGCGTCTGTGTGCCTCTTGGTGTGCGTCTGTGTGCCTCTTGGTGTGCGTCTGTGTGCCTCTTGGTGCATGCCTTTGAGCCTGTTTGTGTACGTCCGTGTTTGTGTTTTGTGTGGGTGCTTCTGTGCCTTTGTCTAATGGCTCCTCTTTTATGCACAATCAACTATCAGAAATCTTTTATCTGTGATTCCCAGTCTGAGGTTCATGACCCTGTTTGTGAACCTCATTTCATTTATAAATGTGATTTGTTAAAGAAACTCAATCTTCTCTTTTTGTTTTCTTCTCTTATTTTATAGATTATTATCGTGAATATTTTTCCATTTTATTTTAGTGGAACTTTGGAGCTGCAGAAAATGTTGAATGTCCATTTGATCGTTTGTTTAAAACGATTTATTATTTATGGTCTTTGACCCCCGAATTCAGAGCGTGGTACATTTTGATGTCATTCTATAGAGCTGAGCAGTGGCAGCTCGGTCGACCTGGGAGTCAAACTCATAACCTTCTGATCGGTATTCAACACCTTACCCGCATCCTATCACATGTTTCTAAGCTGAAACACAATGAGGTTTGAATAATTGAGTTCTTAAAGCCGTACTGAGGGCAGGCCCTGGACCCGATGGTGTCAGAAGATCAAGAAGCTCTGCATCCGAGCTGAAACCGTGTCTTCATCTTTTCTTTCATTTATAATTCATCCGAGTGGCGCATTGTTTAAAGTTCACAGCAAAAAACAGTGAGAGTGAGAAGGGATCGTCATAATATCTGCGTCGTAGCCCGATCTCCAGCCAGGCGTTCGCACTCGGCACGTGGACCTGTCATAACTCGTCTGTGTCAAAACTGGAGAAAGATCTGGCTTTGCTCGATGCATGTCGATTCTCGGCTCTGAGTCAGGTGTCCACAGGAAGTGAAGCATCGACAGTCACTTCTGAAGTGATAAAGCACCCTACGGCATTTTATATTGATTTAATCTCCTTATTTTAATATATCTAGTTACATTTGACTCTTGTTTTTGACATTTTTATATTGTTTTCAATGTGGGAGAGTGAGAGAGAGTGAGAGAGAGTGACAGAGCGCGAGAGAGAGAGCGCGAGAGAGAGAGCGCGAGAGAGAGAGAGCGAGAGAGAGAGAGAGTGAGAGAGAGAGAGTGAGAGAGAGAGAGAGAGAGAGAGAGAGAGAGAGAGCGAGTGAGAGAGAGCGAGTGAGAGAGAGCGAGTGAGAGAGAGCGAGTGAGAGCGAGACAGACGGACAGAGAGAGAGACACAGAGAGACAGACGGACAGAGACACACAGAGAGACAGACTGAGAGAGAGAGACAGACTGAGAGAGAGAGACAGACGGACAGAGACACAGAGAGAGAGAGACACAGAGAGACAGACGGACAGAGACACAGAGAGAGAGACACAGACGGACAGAGACACAGAGAGACAGACGGACAGAGACACAGAGAGAGAGAGACACAGAGAGACAGATGGACAGAGACACAGAGAGAGAGAGACACAGAGAGACAGACGGACAGAGACACACAGAGACACAGACTGAGAGAGAGAGACAGACTGAGAGAGAGAGACAGACTGAGAGAGAGACACAGACTGAGAGAGAGAGACACAGACAGAGAGAGAGAGACACAGACAGAGAGAGAGAGACACAGACAGAGAGAGAGAGACACAGACAGAGAGAGAGAGAGACACAGAGAGAGAGAGAGACAGACGGACAGAGACACAGAGAGAGAGAGACACAGAGAGACAGACGGACAGAGACACAGAGAGAGAGACACAGACGGAGAGAGACACAGAGAGACAGACGGACAGAGACACAGAGAGAGAGAGAGACAGACAGACGGACAGAGAGACACAGACTGAGAGAGAGAGACACACACACAGAGAGACACACACACAGACTGAGAGAGGGAGACACAGAGAGAGAGACACACAGAGAGACAGACGGACAGAAACACACAGACTGAGAGAGAGAGAGAGACACACACACACACAGAGACACACACACAGACTGAGAGAGAGACACACAGAGAGAGAGACACACACACATATACACAGAGAGACACACACACAGAGACACACACAGACTGAGAGAGAGACACAGAGAGAGACACACACACACACACACACAGAGAGAGACCGAGAGAGAGAGACAGACACAGAGATGTTATTGTGGGAACAGATGTTTAGTGCTGTGAGAACATCAGTAATATCTCAAACTGAGTGTTTTTTGTCATTGATTAAAAGGAAGTGGAGAGATGGTGAAACCGTGTGTCTTTCTGCTCTCTGGTCTGCTTCTTTTTAATAAGTCGGCCGGATCAGAACATATGCTCAGGCAGATGTTGAGACAGATCAGCAGTATTAATGGTTTGTTTAAAAATAGCACACGGAGGACGGCTCGTCAAAAACCTCTCCGTCTCCGTGCTCTTAAGCTCAGCCGACGTGTCGAGTCTAATCTAAATCTCTGGATTGTTTACGTTAGTCACCTGTAAACGTTTTATTCACCCGTCCACCTGCACGGCTGGCGTTTCATCCCACATTAACATCCACTCTGTCACATCTCTCCTCTTTTCTCTCACAGGTACCTGTTGATAACGGTGGGCGTGGTGTACGTGCGCTCCTTCCCTCAGTCACGTAAGGACATCTTGAAGGATCTGGTGGAGATGTGTCGTGGTGTTCAGCATCCTCTGAGAGGTCTGTTCCTGAGGAACTACCTGCTGCAGTGCACACGCAACATCCTGCCTGACGACGGGGAACAGGCCGAGTAAGAGCCAAACGTTTACGCATGGGTGAACCTTCTGCTTCCTCACATCAGCTCGACAAATAGAGATTCTTAACACTCGGGGTTTCTAAACTCGGATATAATGACGGCAAATAAATCGATATACGTACCTATAGAGCCCAGAAGTGATGTTCCGAATAACTGCACGGATTTGGCGAATGCAACCTAACAGAAAGTTTGTTCAGTATATAATCGTATCTGCTATAAAAACTTACCCTAATATGAAATCGCTAAAGCTACGTGTCATACGCACATCGAAGTATCGTATCGTACTCGCCAAGATTCTGTCACGACGTCTGCGTACTCCAACAACGTTAGGTTGACGATTGCTACGTTAACTTAGTTGTGTGAAGATGAGGGTGGAGATGAAACTCGTTTGTATTCTGTATGTTATTCTTTATTTCAGTCATGTTTAAACGTATATTTACGTTTCTCAGAAAAAAGAGACATAAACATCTCGAAACGATTTTTCGACACGCGTCCAACGAAATTAAAAACAAAACTCATCACTCTGAAGGAGCAATAAGAATTTATAGAGCATTTATTTTGTACATAAAACACACCTCAGTGTGCCGTACAGCGTTAAATCACATTACACACAGCGTAAAGATCAAACGAGGAATTCTGTAGAAAATAAACGTCACTAATAAAACGCGACTCTAAGCTTAATAACGTAACACATTTGTGTTCTGAATTCTGATTTGTTAAAAGGTGTTAAATATTAATTATTCTTTTTTTTTTTTATAACAGCAGCTTTAATAGAACTGCTCTCATTTTAATAAGTTTGTTGTTTCTATAGTAACGGATGTCCCACGATCTGAGCCTAACCGTAAACGGACAAAAAAGTCATTATTGAACAGCGGCGTAATCGTCATGGCGACGACTTCTGTAAGAAGACGCTTATGGAAGGAGTCTCCAGTGTCAAATTTCCGCTTCATCACCGCACCCTGTTACTGATTATTTTCCTGTAACAGAACGACACGTCGCGTTTCGTTCACACGTACAACTAGAGCTAAAAATATATTTTTTAAAAAGTTTGTATAATAAGTTACGTCTTTTTTTTTTTTTTTTTTTTTTGGAGGGAGGAGATGACCGGTGACATAAACGACTCGATCGACTTTGTCCTACTGAACTTTGCTGAGATGAATAAGCTGTGGGTGCGAATGCAGCACCAGGGCCACAGTCGTGACCGCGAGAAGCGAGAGAAAGAGAGGCAGGAGCTGCGCATCCTCGTCGGCACCAACCTCGTCCGACTCAGCCAGCTCGAGGGTGTCAACGTCGAGAAATACAAACAGGTATCGGAGCTTTACTGCAGGGAGCAGCAGAGAGGAACGAATCACTCATTTTCCCCATGAGTCGTTTCCAATCGTGTAAATATTTCATAAGAAATAAATCGATATCAAATCCGTTTTTTTTTTAGCTAAACATGTCAGTAATGTAAGTAAAAATGTAGCTAAAAGAATTAAAGTCCTTTAGTAATATTTTTAATGCTGTGTTGTGTATATTATGGAGGATTGAATTGCTGAATCAAATAGCTGATGAATCGAATCTACTCATTTGATTCCTTTGTGACATGAACATGGCTCGCTCTAATGAGTGTCATTTTCTTTTATTAAACTGAACCCCTGGGTTTACGTGTTCCACCATAATCACAGACTGCTAAAGTTTTGGCCCCCTGGAGATTCTTGCAGTTGATGTTGCCGTTTATGTAAATCAAGTGCGTTCGGTTTACGAGATCCACATCGTTGTGGGTTTGTTTTATTCTACTTTTGGAATTTGAGCTGTTTTAATAAAACTGCACGTTCATCTCTCAGTTCCTTTCCGTCTCCACAGGATTTCACCCGAATCGTTAGTCGATGTTTCGAGCTTATTGCTGTATTTATACGCTATACGATCGATACTGCAAATATTTACAGAAGCGTAAATAAGGATTCGTGACAGGTCGTCTGCGTAGGACGTCGGGACAAAGCCGACACACTAACCGAGCTGATGAAATTGATTAGCTCAGTAAACACAGCCTCCTGAGTCCTGAATCGTCCTCGTTAATAAGCAGAAGAGAGACGCTGTGGGTTTAATGGCTCTTTTTATCAAGCAGCGGTTCTTCAGCCGAGCTCTCGACGGACTTTCTGTCCTCAGATACTTCATTGTGAGACACTTGAACATCACGATCAAACGTTTCATGTTTTGAATGAGTTCATTACCGATGACCGAGACGAGGCTAAAAACAGACTCGAGGGTTTTTTTTTTTTTTCCTTTTTAAAAGAACATTCAGTAATAAGTTGCTTGACCTGTACATTCTGTAAAAAAAAAAATTATTAGGGGCCACAAAATAGCCAACTGTGAATATAATTTTAATAGTTTTCCCTGGACAGAATTTGCATACGGAAATGTGATTGGCTCTTGCGTTTTATGACATCATAACACATCTATAAGCATTTTCAGTGTCATTTCACTTTCCTGCTTTCCAAATTCAGATGAATTTTCTAACAGTATTTAATAGAAAGCTTTCTATATGACATCATTTGGCGATTTTTTCGTAAAAGTATTACATTTTTGTTTTAATTGGTGTAATAAAAATGATTAACATTGGTAGGCATTTAAATATCAATAAGAGATAAAATTACAGAGGTCACTTGAGATTTATGAGCCCTCACTAAGGAGACCCCTTGTAATAAAAGAATTTCTGCTTTCTCAGCTCACGCAGCACTCGGACACGAATGAAAGCCGTGTCCCAGAGAAAGACGTGTTGAATCCGTGAGCCTCGGCCTCGTTACGGCTAGTTACGGTTAGACACGCTAGTTATTTTTGCTGCACGTGTGAGGGAAAACGTCTAGACATCTGGAGTGATCGTCTCGTCTTAAACGTAAAAGAAATATCTAAATAATTTCAAGGCAGTTCTGGTCTTTTCCAGGTAACGTGTAAGCTTCTGTTCAGACCTGATATTCTCCTCATATTCATACGTTCATACGGATGTGGATTATTTTTTTTTCCTTTGAATGTATAAATATTGTACGGTGTCGGACAAGCGAGAATAAGTTTGACCTTTTTATTGTCCTTCTGATTGTTGCGTGTCGTGTTCAGATTGTTCTGGCAGGAGTCTTGGAGCAGGTGGTGAACTGCAGAGATTCTCTGGCTCAAGAGTACCTCATGGAGTGTATTATACAGGTAGAGAACATTAGCACACAACACCACACACTTCAGATGCCTCCTTTCACTGTGATGTCTCGTTTTTACCCGTCGCCTCAAGCTCTCTAATTGCTTCGCGCTCGACCGCACTGCAGCCTCACGCCGGGCTTTTTACAATTCAGACACACAGGCATACAAAGAGCTTTTGTGTTTAAGTGGTTAAAGCAAACAAGTGTGTGTATATGTATGTATGTATGTATGTATGTGTGTATATATGTGTGTGTGTGTGTGTAATATATATGTATGTATGTGTGTATATGTATGTATGTGTGTGTATATATGTATGTGCGTGTGTATATATGTATGTGCGTGTGTGTATATGTATGTGCGTGTGTGTATATGCGCGTGTGTGTGTGTATATGCGCGTGTGTGTGTGTATATGCGCGTGTGTGTGTATATGCGCGCGTGTGTGTGTATATGCGCGTGTGTGTGTATATGCGCGTGTGTGTGTATATGCGCGCGCGCGTGTGTGTGTGTGTGTATATGCGTGTGTGCGTGTATATGTATTTGTATGTGTGTGTGTGTGTGTGTGTGTGTGTGTGTGTGTGTCTATATGTGTGTGTGTGTGTGTACAGGCTTATGTAATCCGACTGCCTTTCTTTTTCTCCACAGGTTTTTCCAGACGAGTTCCACCTCCAGACCCTGAACCCGTTTCTCCGAGCGTGTGCGGAGCTCCACCAACACGTCAATGTCAAGAACATCATCATAGCTCTAATTGACAGGTCTCTCTCACACACACACTCACACACACGCACTCGCTCTGCTTCGCACAGGTGTTATTACCATGTCCTACAGGCTGTCATTATTTTATTGTTGTTTACCTTCTCCCTACCTCTCTGAAGGTTGGCGCTGTTTGCTCACAGAGAAGATGGACCTGGAATCCCAGCTGAAATCAAACTCTTTGATATTTTCTCTCAGCAAGTGGCCACAGTCATCCAGGTACTTCATTTATCTCCCGTACGGAAAGGATCGGCAATATCAATGAGGTTCCCATAAGGTTCCAACGAGGAACCTTATGGGAAAAAAAAAACTTTTTTTCAGGAGTTATTTTATCAGGGTCTAAATAACAATCGTCTGCACCACACCAACGTCTATAAACAAACAAACTCGGGTGACAACGAAAAAACACAACAGATTTCAATATGTACTCGGGAACCTTTAATCAACCCTATAAAGGAATTTAGAACCAGTTCTTTCTTTTTCAACAGCCAAAGCACCGGCTCTGAACCAGGAAAAGTGGTTCTTAAGTAGCACCAAAACGTTGCTGGTCTAGACTTAAGAACCGCTTGCGTTAGGGGCTGTGGGCGGAGCTGTAGGCGGGGCTACTGTTAGCACATTTGATAATGTACCTTAAGTATACTAATGTTTAATACACTTTTACTTTACCGCGATATGATACATTATCAGCACACATGATAGTAGGTAGCTACATGCTAAGGCTAACGTTTTTCTGTGTTAATGATAAAATAACGTTATGTACTTTATCGATAACAACCTCCGTTTATACAGATTACATGGAGCTGCACGTACACGTTGGATTCGCCGCGTTTGGGTGTTAATGTAGGTTCACAAAGCCATGAGCATTAACAGTAAAGCAACATCCGCCATTGTTGATGTTTGTGTTTGCCGCTGCTGCGCTAAAGTTGCTGTGTAACGTGACACGTGTACGGTGACGTCACACTCGGCTCTGTGATGCTCTCTAACTGATGGAAAGGCAAACCGGTTCTTAGAAGGTTCGCCAGTGGAACCAACTTTGAACCAGCACCAGCACTAGCTCTGAACCAGCACCCGGGTCTTTTTGGTGGAAAAGGAGGGGTATCTGAGAACCCTCAAAGCCCAGATTTCTATTCTATAAGAAAACCAAGAATGTTTGCAGGAACCTTTTTGGGAACCTAGAATTTATATAAAAAAAAAATCAGGAATGTTTATAAGGAACTTCAAACTTTCTAAGTGATGTTTATTCAGAAAGGTCTGAATAAGGTGCCCACATTTATTTCAGCAAATTTGGGACTGTTTCATGAATTTTGCGAGCCTGCTAATATAAACACTTCGTGTGTGTGTGTGTGTGTGTGTGTGTGTGTGTGTGTGTGTGTGTGTGTGTGTGTGTGTGTGTGTGTGTGTGTGTTTCAGTCTCGTCAGGATATGCCGTCAGAGGACGTGGTGTCTCTGCAGGTGTCCCTCATAAACCTGGCTATGAAGTGCTACCCTGAACGTGTTGATTATGTAGACAAGGTTCTGGAGAGCACCGTGGAGATCTTCAACAAGCTCAACCTGGAACAGTGAGTGGAACAGTGGACTCGCTCATTTCAGACAAGTTCCAATGCCTAGAAAATAAGCACAAAGGATCTTCTGCTTTGTTGTCCACGATAAACAAGGAATCAATTCACTTGGATTTTTTTTTCTTTCAACCCCTAGCTGTACAAGTGGTGTAACATCACACAACAACGAGATAATGATTTGGCACAATCGACACTATAATAATTTGAAATGTTTGCGAAGCATTAACAGGATTAGAGGTGTTGAAGTTTCTTATTGTATAATAATGTTGTTTGTAAATCACTCAATTTATTATTAAAACAAACGCAAGCCAGCAATGAAGGAAAATTTATTTAAATTTAAAATAAAAATTGCAAATTTCTTAAAAAAAAAACACACAAATTGCACTAAAACTCTAAAAATAAATAAATAAATAAAATTGTTTGTTTATGGTCAAAAAAAAAACTTGTGCATAAGCTTAGCGCTGTCCTGACAAAACTAGTTACGTTCTTTATCCCGTTATTGTTGACAAATGTAGCGCAACGTGCTTCGTTAATTAAGGCTTCGTAGCTACCGTGTGAACGAAGCTAAGCAGCTTTTGTTTTATATTTTGTGCAACTTTTATGCTAATTTAAATTCGAATGTTAAAAAACGTTTTAAAATGAAAATTAAAAAAAATCACACTTTTTTTTTTAATCCTTATCTAACGATGCCGTGTGTGTTTGTAGGAAAGGGGCGGGGCTTCCAGGCGAATTCGTTTAACACCGCCGTATTCAAACCGATCCACGTTCCGTTTTTAGCATCGGATTTTTTTTAAGCGATTACTCACTCTAGCGTATTCTGGTGTTAATGTGGAATAAAATGCATCACTGGAGACGGCGTAGAAGCGATCAAACCCCCGCACGATTAACCCGTGAACTGTGAATCACGTCTACTGTACTTGCACTAATAAATAAGCCTGAGGACATTTTTATTTTGGGCTAAAAATATCTTGACGCTAATCATTACTTGCTGTTGCGTTTACTCTGTCAGACTTTTTTCCAATCCAGGCAGGTTACATAAAGAGGAGAGGAAAAAAACTACCCTGAGAGTTCATTGTAATTGTAGAGGGTGAGAGCTTTGTGTCGCCCAGCCGGGGTTTTTAAAAAGAAAAGCCTCTCAATCCGGCTCTCCTTTAATTACAGTCCGAGAGCTTCACTCCCCACACGGACGCCGCCGGTCTGAAGGTCACCTCCGATTTGTAAAAGCCTTTTTTTTTGTTGTTGTCTGGGTTTTTTTTCCTTTTGGTTGTTTTTTTTTTGTAGCGGCAGCTTCAGAAATGTCACACGCTTTCAAAAATACAGCAGTGTTCCCTTTTTATGCAGTAATTTTTACTGCCATGCTTTTTAAATTGAAAAAGCAGGACGCAGCGGAGAGCGGCGGCTCAGAATCGTGCAGCGAATGCGGCGCTAAACGACTGCTGCTTTGACAGGGTCTTATTTTAGTTCTTCAGAATTCAGACAGAACTGAAACACCGAAACCGCGTTCGAACGACGGAGGCTTTTATGCTGGAGTCTAGCTTAACTAAGAAGTAATGTAAAAATGTATTGCTAGCTAACGCTAACAACGGCAGGCTAACAACGGTTCCGCACGCTCTTATGTAAGGAACTGGGTGGGTGGGGCTTAAAACACATTCTCTGTTTCATGTAGTTTTGAATATTGACTTGGTCTGGAGCTGGAAGTAGCTCAGTCTAAAACGTGCCTCTTGGTTTGTGTTCAGCGTGAAGGTCATTAATGTTAATCTGCGTGTTGTCGTGCAGCATCGCGACGAGCAGCGCCGTATCCAAGGAGCTCACCAGGCTTCTGAAGATTCCTGTGGATACCTACAACAACATCCTGACGGTCCTGCAGCTCAAACACTTCCCGCCGCTCTTCGAGTACTTCGATTACGAGTCACGCAAGAGCATGAGCTGCTACGTGCTCAGCAACACGCTGGACTACAACACCACCATATTGGGTCAGGAGCAGGTACGCAGACGGGAACACGGCGGTTCGCCCTTAGCTGCCATTTTATAATCGATTCCTTCCACAGAGGTCACGTTGTAGGTGTATAATTACTGACACTTCCTGTACAGAGTCCACCATCGAGCAGGTGATGTTTGGATGCAGGGTTGAGAAACTAAACACTGACCGCAGTGCTGAGTTCACACACACTTTACAAACACACACATGGACGTGCACCCAAATCACCTGAGCATGAGCACTAGTGTGTTTACAGAAGGATTAAGTTCATATTTATATTAATAATTAGACTTGAGTAACAGATCGGTGCAAATCTTCATGAGTTTCTGCAGCGCTGTGTGTTTCCCTTTGGCTCGGTATAGCAGAATGTTCAGAACACCTTCACGTCACCGAGTGCACACACGTCTCAGGAAGACACTCTGGTACTTGCTTTTCCTGACACAGAGTGAGTTATTGACTGTAAACTGAGTTCACGCTGAATTTGGAGGAACTTTTCCACCAGCCCGTGTTATCAGCTTCCTCTCTAGGCTTCACACTGAGCTCTTATAACTGATTATTACACACAGGTATACAGAGCGCTGTTGAGTTTTAAGATGTGCTCTCTCACGCCCGCGCTCGCTCTCTCTCTCGCTCTCTTGCGCTCTCTCTCTCTCTCTCTCTCTCTCTCTTGCTCTCGCTCTCGCTCTCTCTCTCTCTCATTCTCTCTCTCATTCTTGCTCTCTCTCTCTCTCTCGCTCTCTCTCTCTCACTCTTGCTCTCTCCCTCTCTCTCTCTCTCTCTCTTTCACTCTTGCTCTCTCTCTCTCTCTCTCTCTCTCTTTCACTCTCTCTCTCTTTCACTCTCGCTCTCTCTCTCTCTCGCTCGCTCTCTCGCGCTTGCTCTCGCTTGCTCTCTCTCACTCTCGCTCTCTCACTCTTGCTCTCTCTCTCGCTCGCTCTTGCTCTCTCTCTCGCTCGCTCACTCTTGCTCTCTCTCTCGCTCACTCTTGCTCTCTCTCACTCTTGCTCTCTCTCTCACTCACTCTTGCTCTCTCTCACTCTTGCGCTCTCTCTCTCTCACTCTTGCTCTCTCTCTCTCTCTCTCTCTCTCTCTCTCACTCTTGCTCTCTCTCTCTCTCTCTCTCTCTCGCGCTTGCTCTCGCTCGCTCTCTCTCACTCTCTCGCTCTTGCTCTCTCTCTCGCTCGCTCTTGCTCTGTCTCTCGCTCGCTCTTGCTCTCTCTCTCGCTCACTCTTGCTCTCTCTCTCTCTCTCTCTCTCTCTCTCTCTCTCACTCTTGCTCTCTCTCTCTCACTCTTGCTCTCTCTCTCTCACTCTTGCTCTCTCTCTCTCACTCTTGCTCTCTCTCTCTCACTCTTGCTCTCTCTCTCTCTCACTCTTGCTCTCTCTCTCTCTCTCTCTCTCTCTCTCTCTCTCTCTCTCTCTCGCGCTTGCTCTCTCTCTCACTCTTGCTCTCTCTCTCTCGCGCTTGCTCTCTCTCTCTCTCTCTCTCTCTCTCTCTCTCTCTCTCTCTCTCTCTCTCTCTCTCTCTCTCTTATTAAAGACCCGTCATTGTTTTTTCTTTTTAAATGTCTGTTCCCAAACACGGGGTGACTCGGTTGGCTTTTGGCGTGTTAGCAGTGGAAGAACCGTTTAAAGTTGTTTGTTCTAGATGAAGTGGCTCGATAATGAAAATGCAATAATTGAGTTAACAGGAAAAAAGGTGAAAAAAAAAAGTTCTTGGTTTTGTTTCATTTGCTTTTCGTGTAGAATTCAGCCGAGCATGTGATGATCTTGTCAACGTGGTTATTAAGGTTTATTACCTGCGATGTGTTTATCAGAGTGGTTTCACTGAGCAACAGCATGCATTTGCTCCCTGTGGACAACATTATAGAAGTTATTAGGATGTCATTAGGACTTCTGTCTGTCTCTCTCTCTTTCTCTTAGTTTTTCTTCTAGGTTGTCTTTCTGTCTTTACATCTTTTTAGGTCCCTCTCTGTCTCTCCATATGTCTCTCATTGACTCTGTCCCTTTACAATCTGTCTGTTTGCCTCTAGTGTGTGTGTGTATGTGTGTGTGTGTGTATGTGTGTGTGTTAAAGCTTTTCATTTTGATGCGTATTTCATGGTGTCTCTCTATTTGTCTTTCTCTTTGTACCTGTCTGTCTGCCTGTGTCTCGTTTATCTGTCTCCATTCTCTGTCAATTTGTCTCTATCTCCTTTTCCATGCCTGTCTTTTCTCTTTCTCTCTCTCTCTCTCCCCTTCCCTCTTTCCACTTGGTCTTTAATGCTGTTTGTGTGTTTTTCTTTGCAGGTGGATGCAACCCTGAACCTGGTGTCCACACTGATCCAGGATCAGCCAGATCAGCCTGCTGAGGATCCCGACCCGGAGGACTTCGCAGAGGAGCAGAGTTTAGTGGGTCGCTTCATCCACCTGTTACATTCAGACGATCCGGACCAACAGTACCTGGTGAGTAGTACTCCCACTGTACACCTATACATCAGTACAGTACCTGGTGTGTAGTACTCCCACTGTACACCTATACATCAGTACAGTACCTGGTGTGTAGTACTCTCACTGTACACCTATACATCAGTACAGTACCTGGTGTGTAGTACTCTCACTATACACCTATACATCAGTACAGTACTTGGTGTGTAGTACTCTCACGATACACCTATACATCAGTACAGTACCTGGTGTGTAGTACTCTCGCTATACACCTATACATCAGTACAGTACCTGGTGTGTAGTACTCTCACTGTACACCTATACATCAGTACAGTACCTGGTGTGTAGTACTCTCACTATACACCTATACATCAGTACAGTACCTGGTGTGTAGTACTCTCACTATACACCTATACATCAGTACAGTACCTGGTGTGTAGTACTCTCACTATACACCTATACATCAGTACAGTACCTGGTGTGTAGTACTCTCACTATACACCTATACATCAGTACAGTACCTGGTGTGTAGTACTCTCACTATACATCAGTACAGTACCTGGTGTGTAGTACTCTCACTGTACACCTATACATCAGTACAGTACCTGGTGTGTAGTACTCTCACTGTACACCTATACATCAGTACAGTACCTGGTGTGTAGTACTCTCACTATACACCTATACATTAGTACAGTACCTGGTGTGTAGTACTCTCACTGTACACCTATACATCAGTACAGTACCTGGTGTGTAGTACTCTCACTGTACACCTATACATCAGTACAGTACCTGGTGTGTAGTACTCTCACTGTACACCTATACATCAGTACAGTACCTGGTGTGTAGTACTCTCACTGTACACCTATACATCAGTACAGTACCTGGTGTGTAGTACTCTCACTATACATCAGTACAGTACCTGGTGTGTAGTACTCTCACTGTACACCTATACATCAGTACAGTACCTGGTGTGTAGTACTCTCACTGTACACCTATACATCAGTACAGTACCTGGTGTGTAGTACTCTCACTGTACACCTATACATCAGTACAGTACCTGGTGTGTAGTACTCTCACTATACATCAGTACAGTACCTGGTGTGTAGTACTCTCACTGTACACCTATACATCAGTACAGTACCTGGTGTGTAGTACTCTCACTGTACACCTATACATCAGTACAGTACCTGGTGTGTAGTACTCTCACTATACATCAGTACAGTCCTGGTGTGTAGTACTCTCACTGTACACCTATACATCAGTACAGTACCTGGTGTGTAGTACTCTCACTATACATCAGTACAGTACCTGGTGTGTAGTACTCTCACTGTACACCTATACATCAGTACAGTACCTGGTGTGTAGTATTCCCACTATACATCAGTACAGTACTTGGTGTGTAGTACTCTCACTGTACACCTATACATCAGTACAGTACCTGGTGTGTAGTACTCTCACTGTACACCTTTACATCAGTACAGTACCTGGTGTGTAGTACTCCCACTATACACCTATACATCAGTACAGTACCTGGTGTGTAGTACTCTCACTGTACACCTATACATCAGTACAGTACCTGGTGTGTAGTACTCTCACTATACACCTATACATCAGTACAGTACCTGGTGTGTAGTATTCCCACTATACATCAGTACAGTACTTGGTGTGTAGTACTCTCACTGTACACTTATACATCAGTACAGTACCTCTCTCTCTCTCTCTCTCTCTCTCTCTCTCTCTCTTGTAAAACACCACCAGAACACATCATGTATGCCGTTTTAACAGAACACTCCAAATTGTCCTAATGAGCCTCTAATGAATATGGAATCTGTTGAGCCTACAGAAGACGTCTCGCTGTTATGGAGCAATGAATTATTCAAACACATCCTACAGTTTCTCATCCTAATTTATACCTCCTACAGATATTAAACACAGCCAGGAAGCACTTCGGAGCCGGGGGTAATCAGAGGATCCGCTACACGCTGCCCCCACTGGTGTTCGCCGCCTATCAGCTGGCCTTCCGCTACAAAGAAAACGCCTCCTCGGTACATCTCCACACGTGCACACACACACACACACACACACACACACACACGGACCAGTGACCACTCATCCTTAACAGCTCAGTGTGGTGTTATTGTAGGTGGGGCTACAGGACAGACCTGAGATCAGTCAGACACTTTCATTAGAGAAGGCGGAGAAACACACATTACACTGTGATTTTATTTATCATATTAAAGTATAAAAAATTTCTTCTGTATTAATGCATTTTGTCACATTTTTTCTTTGTGGATGGAAGAAATGGATACTCTCATCTTTTCCCTCTTTCTGTCTGTCTGTCGTTCTTTCTTTCTTTTCTTTCGTTCTTTCAATTTTTTTCTTTCTTTCTCATTTTTTTTCTTATTTTTTTGTCTTCCTTTTCTTTCTTTCTTTCTTTCTTTCTTTCTTTCTTTCCCATTTTGTTCTTTCTTTCTTTCTTTCTTTCTTTCTTTCTTTCCCATTTTGTTCTTTCTTTCCCATTTCTTTCTTTATTTCTTTGTTTTAATGGATGGATGAAACGGATGTCTTTGCCTTCTTTTTGCTTTTTGCCTCATTCTCCTTCTCTATTTCCTCTCTTTATTTTTACTTTCCCTCCTGCCTTTCTTCACGGACGGATGGATGAATTGAATGGATGTTTTCTTTCCTCGCTCCTTCCTTCGTGAAAAAATATTTCCTCTATTTTCCAATCATTGGATCTTTAGACTTTTTCGCCCCAAACAGATCAGACATTTCTACTGATGAGAGTAAAATTCAGCCCCAGTCCTGAACTCGGCGACAAATAAGTAAACGACTTTATACATGTGTTGGTCATGTGACTTGTGATGTCATAGTAAAAATTTACAACGAATTGAAAATAGACTCTATAACGAAGTTTACGTCCCCTGCGTTGGCTTTGGTTTAGTTCATCAACCTCTGAAAGAACAAAACTACAGATTTCAGTGTCGACAATTACAGATTCCTCATTGTTTAGTTTTTCTTGCGAATGTAGTGAGACACTGTAGTGAGTTGTTCATCCGGATCTGTGCTTGCGTGCGATTGACGTCACTAGCAGTTTGTCGTGAGTCTGGATTATTTTTTTTTTTCCCAGAGAATAAAAATTTCCATGTTGTTGTGCTGTACGGAGATGAAATGGCAGAGTAACACATCATAAAGCCGCCTGTGTGTGTTCTGGGTTTCCGGCTCCTCTTGCCTCAGGCGTTCACCTCAGGAGACAGCAGGCGTATTCACTGACTGCCTAACAATGAGCCAGCGATTGGGCCAGAAAGCGTTTCAGAAATGTCATCAGCTCTGATCCTGTGATGAAATTTTCCTCTTGTCTCGTCTCATCTCCTGATTTGTAGTCATCAGAAGAGTTGATTATTTTATTTTTTTTTTTTAGGTTATTTTTTTGAATCATTACGTGTTGTTCTTTTTGCCCCCATCACATTTAGCTCAGCTCAACCCCACTCGCATGACTCATCACTTCTGATGAATCAGTCATCTTCTCTCTTTTCTTTTTGTCCTCTACGCTGCAGGACGATAAGTGGGAGAAGAAGTGCCAGAAGATCTTCTCCTTCGCCCATCAGACCATCAGCGCTCTGATCAAGGCCGAGCTGGCCGAGCTGCCTCTGCGTCTCTTCCTGCAGGGGGCGCTCGCCGCCGGGGAGATCGGCTTCGAGAACCACGAGACCGTCGCCTATGAGTTCATGTCCCAGGTACGGTGGCGGCGTCTGAGCCGTGTCTTCGAGAAGGGGTGAGGGAGGGGGTGGTTTGGGCAGAGTAATGACGCAAGAGCGGCTCACGGTGAGACGCTCGGGGACGGGAGGATGTGAGACGGAGACACGAGTGTACTGGCCTCACTCAGCGGTGGGGAAAATTCCTGTGGAAAAAAAAACATTTGAAAGAAATTTTTCAGCCTAGAGATGAGTGCTGCACCTGAATGTTCTTATTAGTCATAGAGAACATCTGTCTGTCTCTCTGTCTGTGTGTCTCTTTCCCTCTCACTGCCCGACTGTGTGTGTGTGTGTGTGTGCCTTTGTGTGTCTGTGTGTGTCTGTGTGTGTGTGTGTGTGTTTCTTTCCTTCTCACTGCCCCACTCTGTGTGTGTGTCTGTGTGTGTGTCTGTGTGTGTGTCTGTGTGTGTTTCTCTCCTTCTCACTGCCCCACTCTGTGTGTGTGTCTGTGTGTGTGTGTGTCCCTCTTCTGCATGACTTTCTGTCTGTCTACATGTATATGTTCATTTCTCTCTCTGGTTTTATCTCTATCTTCCTTTATTTTGCATCCCATTCATTTTTGCTCTGTCATTGCCCCGTCTTCATCTCTCTCTCTCTCTCTCTCTCTCTGTCTCGCTGTCTCTCTCTCTCTGTCTCGCTGTCTCTCTCCCTCTGTCTCGCTGTCTCTCTCCCTCTGTCTCGCTGTCTCTCTCTCTCTCTGTCTCGCTGTCTCTCTCTCTCTGTCTCTCTGTTTCTGTCTCTCTGTTTCTGTCTCTCTCTCTCTGTCTCTCTCTCTCTGTCTCTCTGTCTCTCTCTCCCTCCCTCCAGGCGTTCTCTCTGTATGAGGATGAGATCAGTGACTCTAAAGCCCAGCTCGCAGCCATCACGCTGATCATCGGCACCTTCGAGCGCATGCGCTGTTTCAGTGAAGAGAACCACGAGCCTTTGAGAACCCAGTGCGCTCTTGCTGCCTCCAAACTGCTGAAGAAACCCGACCAGTGCCGCGCAGTCAGCATCTGCGCTCATCTCTTCTGGTCCGGACGCAACGTCGACAAGAACGGAGACGAGGTGGGTGGAGCCTGAGCAAAGCCACTGCAGCCGTGTCGCAAAGCGGCTACTCGGTATACGATTAACGAACACGTCATAAAGCAGTCAGATATAAAGATAGTAAATATTGTGATAATGCTTTTGAATATACATAATGTTTAAACAAAAAAAAAGAGATCTGTATTTAAGTAATTCGCTGTGATTGGCTGAAACGACCCTCCAGTAAAGGGGAGATGTGGGTTACCATGACTACAACCCATCCCAAACTTCCTGTTCCTACTGCAGCCTTTTCTAAATAGACGATGTTATTGTAAACCTGCGCTACTCTCAGAGCTGCTGTTCAAGAGAGAACAAGAGATTAATCTGATTTGATTTGTTAAAACTGTTCCATTTACATTAGGCCAGAAGCTTGCGAAGAGGACTGCACATCCAAAAACCCCAAAAATGTTAGGGTACAGGTGCTGGGCAACAAATAATCAACAAAAAACAACAGAAGAAGCCCACACACTGATAAACACCATTTACATTAGGCCACATAAATGCGTCTCGGCGAATCGGATATCGATCCGATCTTTCTGCTCCCGCCCAAAATGCAAATATATTTGACCTTATTTCCGGGGTAATTGAAACAGAACACACTTTGGTGTATGTGGTTTTCAGAACGCGATCAAAAAGAAGAAGAAAAACTGGTTACGACGGTGATGTTACAAAAAAACAGCGTTTACTGTTTGCTGCATTTTCGCTGGCAGCAGCAGCGCATTTTAAGACCCGACGAGACGCCTGGGTGAAAGATCACCTGAGTGACGTACTTCCGTTTGGGAGGAGTTTAGCGCTGACGTATGTGGCTTGAACAACCACATTCATTTACACCTGTCCAGTTTCATCTGAAACGCGTCCCAGACCACCTCCTGAAGGGGTTTGTACCATCGGATTTATATCCGTCTAGAAAACGTTTCGGAGGGCATTTAGACCTGGTCTTTTTACCATCGGATAGATATCTGATCACAGAAAACACATGAAGTGACCAGGTGTAAAAAGGCCCTTATTCAGCCGAAAAAAACACAAGTGTGCAACGGGCAGGCACCGACGCTGGAGGGGAAAATGAACATTTTCAAGACAGCACTTTGATGGATTCTCTTAAAGTAGCTTAAATTGTGTGATTTATCTCTCAACATATTAAAAATTGACCGTTTTTATGAGAATGCTAAAGCAAGTACTGTACTGTACTGATGAATTTTGACGTTTGACGTCAAAATACATCATCGAACGGAAATGACTTTTGTGTTCGATTAAACATTAGACGCTAGAGTACATAGTGTACAGCGTAATCGTGTAGTACGTCATTTGGGATGCGGCTAAAGTCTTTCCTCGGTCGCAGGAGGGGGCGGAGCCATCAGACGGCAGTGTGATGGATTATTAGCAAAATCTTTGGATTATATTGAATAGCTATATAGCTGCTCCTGTGGAGGTTGTTGTTCTGATCAACACTGTAAGATCTTGATTGTTTACTGTTTAAAAACAAAACCCAGGTATTGGGCAGTCCAGACGAGTCGAGACACCGGTAGCGATGCTGAGAAATGAAACTGCAAGCAGACTTAAAATGTTAGATTATGATTAATGATGATGATGATGATGATGGTTGTACTGTGGATGTGTTCAAAGTTCTTCAAAAAGCTCAGTGCTCCTCAGTTTAACGTCTCATCTTCACAGCACTAAATAAAAGTCCCCGCTACATGTTTACCCAGAGGCACTGACAAAATTAGGGTGTAATTAGGAGTTTGTTTATTTATGCGGAGGTGCGAATGGAGGAAAACGCGCTATGGGATGAAGCACTAATTAAAGCTAAAAACAGTGAAATAACACACGTGAACTTTAGAGAACGTCGCTCAGAGATTTATTACAAATGTGCTAGATTATAAAAACCATGGCGGACACGACGATTTCTCACCAGTTCAAGATTCAGCTCGTTTCTACTACATTTAATTTGAAAAAGTTTCTAGTCCACATTTTATCCTGCCGTGAAAATAACCGTCGGTGTTAACACGGGGTTTAAAGAGCCCGAAACCTTTAGTCTAGTAATAAGGAGATTAAAGTGGCTTTAGTCAGTAACTGAGCTGCAGGTCAGGGGTTACAAAGCATTTATTTCTCTTTTTGCTTCATTCTAAAGAAAGAAGAAGAAAACTTTTTTTTTTTTAATATAAATATTTTATATTCTACTCTACTGTTTACAGGAAGCTGATCATCTCCTTCTTCTGTTGGTGGCTATTTTGTTATTAGGAAAAACACTTTCCTTCAGAGGACGTTGTTTCTGTTCACACTGATCCGAGGCCCATTTGTAACACGGTTAGAGGAACGTTTCACACGTGTAACCTAGAACCCGTCTTTTTCCCCCCCGGAGTGATTAAACTCTGCTCTGAATCTTTTAGTGTTAACTCCACGTCACCATGATAAACCTGTACAGTGTGAAAAATAACGTGGCGTTGGAATGTTACGGCTTGTTGCTTAGCAACAGACACCCAATCAGAACGGTTCTTCAGCCTCGTATCAGGTGAAAACCAGGACGTAGCTGAACAACACTGAAGAATGTGATATCGATGAACGAACGGCTGATCGAATACAAGACCGACTTAAAAAGAGCAAAACAGATGAGAAAGCTGTGAAAGATAACAGAAGCTGCTCGGGTGCAGAAGAACAGACCTGAACTTTTATTACTCACTGATGTGAAAGCGTGAGACGAGCCGTTATTTATAGAGGTCACATGCTGGATTTATCCAATCAGGGTTGTTGATACGTGAATATGCAAATTAGTAGAAGGTGAAGGCGGGGTTTAGGAATGTACAGTGTGAAACATGGTCAGATTCTGAACAACCGGAATTCAGTGTTAACCCGGGTGAAGTAGGAGCAGTGTGAAACCTCTAACTACACAAACCCAGGATTCAGTGTTAACCCGGGTGAAGTAGGAGCAGTGTGAAACCTCTAACTACACAAACCCAGGATTCAGTGTTAACCCGGGTGAAGTAGGAGCAGTGTGAAACCTCTAACTACACAAACCCAGGATTCAGTGTTAACCCGGGTGAAGTAGGAGCAGTGTGAAACCTCTGATTTGATTTGATTAATCTTTTTGGTGTCGAAGCGAAGTCGTCGCTCGCTGCACAGGTTTCATCCCATCACGCTTTTCTCTGTTCGTTTGCATCCGTTAACATTCAGGAACTTCGTACTAATCGAGCAGATACGGCACAGTGGTGTAGCGACAGGAGAAATGACCTTCAGAAATACCCTCTGGCATAATAAAGCACCGGTGCACTTAATCAAGAAGAAGCACTTAACATTTTTAAAGAGTCGTGAGTGTTTACAGACTTTTGTTCTTTGAGATTTAGAAATTTTACAGATTAATACGAAGTCACCGAGGTGGAAGATTTCGCTGCTCGCTGTGTGAGATTCTGCTGCGGTCCGTACACAAAGTCGTATTCACTCTTCACAAGGAGGTGAAGCAGCTCCAGGATCGTATCTCGTACACCACAGCGGTGCATATGATCTAGCACTTGAGATATTCAGCACAACATGAAGACACATTTCTGTCATTCGATTCAGAGATCACTTCTCTACATCTGAGAAGAAGCCGCAGGATTTTCGAGCTCTGGAGAATCTGATGGTGATGAAGATGCAGTGTATATCAGGTAAAGGCAGCAGGATACAGAGCTCATGGAGCTGAATCTCAGTACAGCAGGACACAGGAACTGAAGTAGTGAGGAGACGTCTGAGGAAACGAACGGATGGAGAAAGACGTTCGGATTTGCGTTGGGTCGAGAAAATCTCCCATCTGAAGCAGCTTTGGGCCACACATGCTTGTGTACACAGAACATAAAGGACAGCCCGGTGCTACGCCACATTTCTCTTGTCATTTCTTTGTACACAATGTTCTTTTCTGAACAAAATGACCCCTTACTTCAAAGGTTCACAGAGACCCAGTTAATGTGCTGAACTTCAGAGGAAACATAGGGTCATGTAACCATTAAGAAGCAAACAGAGGTCTTCTGCTTTGTGTCTACATATAGCACTACACACTGCACTACATATAGCACTACACACTGCACTACATTACACTACACACAGCACTACACACTGCACTACATTACACTACATATAGCACTACACACTGCACTACATTACACTACATATAGCACTACACACTGCACTACATTACACTACATATAGCACTACACACTGCACTACATTACACTACATATAGCACTACACACTGCACTACATTACACTACATATAGCACTACACACTGCACTACATTACACTACATATAGCACTACACACTGCACTACATTACACTACATATAGCACTACACACTGCACTACATTACACTACATATAGCACTACACACTGCACTACATTACACTACATATAGCACTACACACTGCACTACATTACACTACATATAGCACTACACACTGCACTACATTACACTACATATAGCACTACACACTGCACTACATTACACTACATATAGCACTACACACTGCACTACATTACACTACATATAGCACTACACACTGCACTACACTGCACTACACTACACTACATATAGCACTACACACTGCACTACATTACACTACATATAGCACTACACACTGCACTACACTGCACTACATTACACTACATATAGCACTACACACCACTACACTGCACTACACTACACTACATATAGCACTACACACTGCACTACATTACACTACATATAGCACTACACACTGCACTACACTACACTACATATAGCACTACACACTGCACTACACTACACTACACATAGCACTACACACTGCACTACATTACACTACACACAGCCCTACACTACACTACACACTGCACTACACTACACTACACACAGCCCTGCACACAGCCTTACACATTGCACTACACACTGCACTACACTACACACTACACTACACTACACACTGCACTACACTACACACAGCCTTACACACTGCACTACACACTGCACTACACTACACACTGCACTGCACTACACTACACACTGCCCTACACACTGCACTACACTGCACTACACTACACACTGCACTACACACTGCACTACACTACACTACACTACACTACACACAGCCCTACACACTGCACTACACTACACACTGCACAGCACTACACTACACACAGCCCTACACACAGCCCTACACACAGCCCTACACACAGCCCTACACACTGCACTACACTACACACTGCACTGCACTACACTACACTGCACTACACTACACTACACTACACTATGCAGCACTACACTACACACTACTCTATACTATGCAGCCCTACCCTACACAACACAACAATGTGGTAGTGATGCTGTTGTTGCCCTTAGCGACGGGTTTTAAGAACCTAGAGAAAGCTTGTTGCTCAAAGCATCTCTCTCTCTGTCTCTCTCTCTCTCTCTCTCTCTCTCTCTCTCTCTCTGTCTCTCTCTCTCTCTCTCTGTCTCTCTCTCTCTCTCTCTCTCTCTCTCTCTCTCTCTCTCTCTCTCTGTCTCTCTCTCTCTCTCTCTCTCTGTCTCTCTCTCTCTCTCTCTCTCTCTCTCTCTCTCTGTCTCTCTCTCTCTCTGTCTCTCTCTCTCTCTCTCTCTCTCACACACAGATCCGTGACGGGAAGCGTGTGATGGAATGCTTAAAGAAGGCCCTGAAGATTGCTAACCAGTGCATGGATCCGTCTCTGCAAGTGCAGCTCTTCATTGAGATCCTTAACCGTTACGTGTGTTTCTACGAGCGAGAGAACGATGCGGTACGCTCCACCCTTCTGCTCACGGCTCTGATGTTTACATTTCCTCCCTGTCTTTTTCTTTCCTTCTTCTACGCCTAATGAAGCATCACACTAAAGGAATCGTTGCAGTGTTTAGTTTCTCTTTATGTTCCTGTAGCTGAGTTCTTTTCTATTTCGCTGCTTCATTGTTGATCTGATAATGTTATAAATATTTATGGAAACAAGAAGACTGAACTTTGTCATTAGGGTTTTATATCAGTTCATTTTTCTCACTTTAGTGTTTTGTGTCCTTGCGCTGCTGCACATTTAACTTTCACTGACACCCGATTTATCACCGCTTTATATCCTGCTCCTGGGATCCTTCTGTTCTTTTCATTTAACAAAAAACTATAGATTCTTGCCAACTGAGTGAAAATTCGGTCTCGTGTTTGGTGTGAATGTGCATGTTTTTGTGTGTGTGTGTTTTTGTGTGTGTGTGTGTTTTTGTGTGTGTGTGTGTTTTTGTGTGAGTGTGTGTTTTTGTGTGAGTGTGTGTGTGTTTGTGTGAGTGTGTGTGTTTTTGTGTGTGTTTTTGTGTGTGTGTGCTTTTGTGTGGTGTGCATGTGCACATTTCCTTTTCAACATTAAATCCATTTCTGCAAAATGATCAAAGAGAACCAGACATATTGAACCAGCATGCGGGCTCACAATCAGTGGTTATTCCTCCATTTATTTATCCAGCAGAGGCACACACACACACACACACACACACACACACACACACTAGTCTTACTATATGTTCAATAGGATTTAGGTCATATCTGAGATCTTGAAGTCTAGAAATGCACTGAGGTGAAATGTATGTCTGTCTGTGTGTGTGACTGTCTGTCTGTGTGTGTGACTGTCTGTCTGTGTGTGTGACTGTCTGTCTGTGTGTGTGACTGTCTGTCTGTGTGTGTGACTGTCTGTCTGTGTGTGTGTCTGTCTGTCTGTGTGTGTGTCTGTCTGTGTGTGACTGTCTGTCTGTCTGTGTGTGACTGTCTGTCTGTGGGGGTGTGTGACTGTCTGTCTGTGGGGGTGTGTGTGTGTGACTGTCTGTCTGTGGGGGTGTGTGTGTGTGTGTGTGAGACTGTCTGTCTGTGGGGGTGTGGGTGTGTGTGTGTGAGACTGTCTGTCTGTGTGAGACTGTCTGTCTGTGTGAGACTGTCTGTCTGTGTGAGACTGTCTGTCTGTGTGAGACTGTCTGTCTGTGTGTGTGTGTCTGTGTGTGTGTCTGTGTGTCTGTCTGTCTGTCTGTCTGTCTGTGTGTCTGGTTGTGTGTGTCTGGTTGTGTGTGTGTGTGTGTGTGTGTGTGTGTGTGTGTGTGTGTGTACACGCATATGTATGTAGTGCCCTCACTCATCACCCCACACTAAAACAACAGTAAGCTGAAGATCAGACAGGTCGATGTGTGTTGACCTGCTGAGATGTTTATCTTAAGGTTTTTTCACTCACACACTGTATTTAACAGGTCATAATTTACTATACTGCTGTAACACAGACAACAGACTTCACACCTTGGTTTTTAGCCTAATATTTAGCACAAAAAAGGGTGACATTAAAGTATCTGGAACTGGATAAAATATGTGAGGTGTTTAATTAATAAAACTTGTAATTGTTAGTAAAGCTGTTGATTAAGAGGAATTAAAGACTTAAGAACAACTACAGGGTGGGAAATGGAACTCCACTGTATGATAGCACCCATAACTTATAGAACTGGTAGCCGGTGATTAGCGCCCCCTAGGGACTGGACGGGTCTAAGCTCTAGAGACGCTATTTTATATATTTTGCAGAAAATAACTAAACCTCACTTGTGTCCTCTAACTAATCATGGTGTTATTTGTATAGAGAGATTTTTCTTTTTAAGCCTGATCCTTGCAGTAGGTACACACTCTGTAATCTCACCCCAGGGACACCAGTTTGTATCCTCTGTACACTTTCCTTGCTGGACTGCAGCGCTGGGGAGCAACACGGAGTCTCCTGGAGCACATCATGGTCACCACATCCCATCACACAGCTCTGATTAGAAGGAGAACTCTCTTTTTCTCTTCCTGTCCTATCTCGTCCTCGCTCGTGTGCACTCCAGGTGTGCCCAGCTGCAGCCAGCTTCTCATTACCGCCTCCTCTCACCGCCCTCTCGGTCGCAGAAGCCGAACTCTCTCCTGTTGTAATTTAACAGGAGACCACAAGCACATGGTCTCTCTGTGCTTTCATCTCGTAGCGTTTCTGCTCTCCGGGATTTTTTCAGACATGGCTTACATTAAGCCTTTTCAAGCCCTTCGAGTCTCTCCGGTGTAAAGAGCTGCAAAACAGATGGATGTTCGCACTCGTCTTCCTCTCGTTCTCTCTGCTTCCTCTTCCATTCGCTCAGGAAGGCTGGATTTGTGTTTTGTCTGTTAATAAATCTTTCTTTATTCGCTGCTCTGTGGAGATTCTCTATCTGTGCACTTAATCTAAACCCAGCAGAAGGTTTACAGTACATTAAGTCCTGCAGATCACATCCTGGGAAGTTAAACACTTGCTTAGTGGAAAATATTTAAATTCAGGATGAAATCAGAAACTCAGATTCATCACACATCAGAGTAGATTATTTCCCTGAAACAGCATGACGTCAAGTTTTATTCCTTTTTGTCTTTATGAAGACCTGTCTGTCTGTTCATTCATCCGTCTGTCTGTTCATCTATTGTTTGTCTGTCTGTTCATTCGTCCGTCTGTCTGTTCATCTATCGTTTGTCTGTCTGTCTGTTCATTCATCCGTCTGTCTGTTCATCTATCGTTTGTCTGTCTGTCTGTTCATTCATCCGTCTGTCTGTTCATCTATCGTTTGTCTGTCTGTCTGTTCATTCGTCCGTCTGTCTGTTCATCTATCGTTTGTCTGTCTGTCTGTTCATTCGTCCGTCTGTCTGTTCATCTATCGTTTGTCTGTCTGTCTGTTCATTCGTCTGTCTGTTCATCTATCGTCTGTCTGTCTGTTCATTCGTCCGTCTGTCTGTCTGTTCATCTATCGTCTGTCTGTCTGTCTGTTCATTCGTCTGTCTGTTCATCTGTCGTCTGTCTGTCTGTCCATTCGTCTGTCTGTCTGTTCATTCGTCCGTCTGTCTGTCTGTTCATCTATCGTCTGTCTGTTCATTCGTCTGTCTGTTCATCTATCGTCTGTCTCTGTCCATTCGTCTGTCTGTCTGTTCATTCGTCCATCTGTCTGTCTGTTCATCCATCGTCTGCCTGTCTGTCTGTTCATCCATCGTCTGCCTGTCTCTGTCTATCCATCGTCTGTCTGACTGTCTGTCTGTCTGTCTGTTCATCCATCGTCTGTCTGTCTGTTTGTCTAGCTGTATATCATTTGTCTCTACTACCTGTCTGTCTGTCTATAGTATTTTTCATCTGTAGCAGTAGTACGTTATATATGAACTCATTAGTACTCAGCTGTCTTTCTGATTGTGTGTGTGTGTGTGTGTGTGTGTGTGTGTGTGTGTGTGTGTGTGTGTGTGCGCGCGTCTCCTCCACAGGTGACTGTTCAGGTCCTGAACCAGCTGATCCAGAAGATCCGTGAGGACCTGCCCAACCTGGAGGCGAGCGAGGAGACAGAGCAGATCAACAAACACTTCCACAACACACTGGAACACCTTCGTCTGCAGAGGGAGTCGCCTGAGTCGGAAGGCCCCGCCTACGAGGGGCTGGTATTGTAGGGGCTGGTACCACGCCCCCTACAGCCAACACACATACCTATATCTGTCTGTGTACACACCCTATAGACATACTGTGTGTGTGTGTGTGTGTGTGAGAGAGAGAGAGAGAGAGAACAGGTACTCCAGCTAATAGAAAACCCAGCCAAGTCGCCATCTTACATGTTTGGTTCTTTTCCCCCTTATCTCGAAAGTTTTGTATAGAATTAAAGTAAAATTCTAATGAATTTAACCACTTCTGTCTTTTTGTTTTTTTCTCCTTAGTTTTTTTCTCTTTTTCCTCTTTGTAATTTTAAAAATTCAGAATTATCACATTCCTTTTTCTTTCTTTTTTCTATAAAGAAATTATTTTTGGTATTTTTTTTTCTCTATGGTAAAGAGAAAGAAAGGAAATAATTTCTTTTATTTTCTTATTTTTCCCTTTCTCTCTTACTGTTGTTTTTTTCTTTCTTTCTTTTCTCAGTTAGTTCTCGATTTGCTCCTCGTGCTTCTGTGCGGAGGTTCATTAGGATGTCACGTTCTTTCGCGTGTTCCTTCGCTCTCCTTTGAATCCATGCTGCTGTTGATCTTTGTTTTCTTGTCACCTCTGTATCCTTCTATCCGTTTTATTTTCTCTCTCCCTCTTTCTGCTTTTCCGGTCTGTTCTGTGGCGGTCTCATCAGTTGTCGTTGTAAGCTGGAGTAAAATGTGTGTGTGTGTGTGTGTGTGTGTGTGTGTGTCACATGCTGGTGCGTTGGCTTTTCTACAGAGCGGAGGCAGACGCAGGCGTGTACAGATGAAAGCTGTGTGTGTGTGTGTGTGTGTGTGTGTGTGTGTGTGTGTGTGTGGCTAATTTCCTCAGCCTTCAGCTCTGTGTATCATGTTCCCTATATATTTTTTAACTCATTATTTCCCCATGTTTCCTCGACATATTCTGTAAATCAGCTAAAAAAAATAATTGATTTCATGACATTTGCGCAAATAAACATATTAACCCCCGAGAGACCGTTTGTTTGTGAGAGTTATTTATTCGTCAGGACTCAGAAAACAATTTCCACGTTTGTATCCGTTTATCAAAGGAGCAGCGACTGAACACCAGGTTCGAAACACACGTCACCTATCGAGTCTGATCTAGTCTCTAATCCAGCGGGAGACTGGAAGGAGTCTCCAGTATCAGCACTTTGTCAGAGGTAAAGTTGTAAAAAAAAAAAATGAAATAAATAAATAAATGCTCCTATAATACATGTAAAACATTTTGTTTTAACAAATGTTTACTATAATTGGAAAAACACTAAGATGTGAGAAAAAAAGAATGAGTTTCAGCTTGAGGCTCCATCCATGACACCAACCAGCCATCACACCAACATGTTGATTCACTTTCTTACCTCAACATGATAGACAGACCCAGAGGGACAGACAGACAGAGAGAGAGAGACAGTCCCAGAGGGAACGACAGAGAGAGAGAGAGACAGACAGACCCAGAAGGACAGAGAGACAGACCCAGAGGGACAGACAGGGAGAGAGAGACAGACGGAGAGAGACAGACAGACCCAGAGAGAGAGAGACCCATAGGGACGGACAGAGAGAGACAGACAGACGCAGAAAGACAGACCCAGAGGGGCAGACCGGGAGAGACAGACAGACGGAGAGAGACAGACAGACCCAGAGGGACAGACAGGGAGAGAGAGACAGACCCATAGGGACGGGCAGACAGACGCAGAAAGACAGTCAGACCCAGAGAGAGAGAGAGAGAGAGAGAGAGAGACCCAGAGGGACAGACAGAGAGAAAGACAGACAGACAGTGAGACAGACAGACAGAGAATATCTCCATACTTATTTTTACTCTTTATGCTGTTTTTCTCTTTAAATATTAAAAATGTCATCTTGCTTAACATTTAAACCTCGGCTTAATTCCACGGGGTGTTTATAAAAAGCTTAGTGTGGATCAGTAGTGTGTGAAAGGTTAATGAGGTTGTGTATGTGTATGTGTATATGTGTGTGTGTGTGTGCTGTCCCTGTAGGACACACTGCCTCGACTGCCTTTAACACACAAAGGCCAGACAGTTCCTAATGATCCAATGGAATTCCCATGATTCCTTTCTTTCTTCCTGTCTTTCCATTCCTTCCATCCTTCACTCCTTTCTGGAGTTTTTTATGACTGGAGATTATAGACGATCGTATAGAAAGAAAAAAAAATTAATTAAATGTCATTTATTCCTGAGTGTTGCCAAGTTCTGGATTCTGATTGGTCGACAGATGCTGATTCATTTTCAGCTGCTCGTCACAGGTTTGTATTAATTGATGCGATCGTGCCGTTTCCATAGCAACGGTGTTTATGTGGAAGGAGTCTCCACAATCAGTGCTTTGTAACAGTCGGAGGTAAAGCTGTAAGTTCTGACACGTCTTCAGGACGGAGGCGTTTACGCCGTATTGTGGTTTCTATGGAAACATCACAAGCTGCAGCTTTTGTCGTTTTAAATTGTAGAGAAAAGCGAGAAAGTCTGAAGAACCGAGTGTTCGTTTACAGCTGCTTTAATGTAAGTGACAACAGGAAGGAACTTGTCTCGTAGACGTTCAGCATCATTTAAGCATCAAGTTTCTCTAAAAGTCCATTTTTCTTTTTTTTTTCCTCTCCTTTTTGCCTCCTTTTCTCTTTTATATAAAAAGTAAAACTATAATTTAAAGAAATATCAAATGATTATTATGATTATGATAAATATCAAATAATTAATAATGGTTTCATTCTTTTTCTCTTTCTACTAAAAAAAAAGAACGAATTAGTACTTAATATTTAAATATATATCATTTAATTTTTTTCTGTTTTTTTTTCTTTTTTTTCTCCATGTAAAGAAAAATAAACATAATTTTTCTGTATTTATTCTTTTTATATTTTCTGCCTTTTAATTCCTCCTACTTACTTTCTCGTATAGTCGGTGCGATGAAGTGTAAACTCTTCTGTCCTGTAGATGTAAAACTTTACGTTATTGCGTCACCTTTGACAGATACACACCTCTGACACTGGAGACTCCTTCCATCCATGTCACATAAACACATTTCTCTTGACAAAAAAACGTCACTGCATCGATTACGTACGTCTTTAATCTGTCACGTGACACGTCCTCCGTACACATTCCTGAGAACGAGTGCTTTAATATAATCATGTGCTTGTTGTTCCTGAGAGAGCAGATTGTGTATTTTACCTCCACGATGAATCCTCCACTTGGCCTTTGTAAACGAGATGCTGTGTGCAGTTGGCTATAGACCAAGTGACCGTATGAGTCATATTGTTCTCTGCTCCTACTCTGTGGTTGTCTGTTTCCATGGAAACTATCGTTTTTTTTTTTTTGGTTTTTTTTTTTCTTCGACGCATCGCTAGCGAATGAAGGATCGACAAAAACGGTCGCCATCGAAGCACGATTTTAAAGCCGCCTGCATTCAGAGCGCAGGAATAATCGGCGATCTCGTCTTCTAGACGTAAAATCAATACTAATACACGTCTCTAAAACTGTGTGACACGGAGAAAAAAAAATACCAGACCATCTTTTTTAGACTGTGAACCAATTTCTCGCTCATAAGCTTCACTAAGCTGCTAAAAAGCAATTGAAAAATCCGATTGGAGCAGGAGGCAGCTTTCTTTTTTTAATTTAAAATGAATCATCTCTCTCTCTCATTTACTATTTCATAGATGACGTGAAATGAATCTTTAACATCTACAAGAACAAGTGCTTATCAGGAGAGGGCAGGACTTTGGGTCGATCCAGAGGGACTTGACGGTTCCAGAATAAATATATATAGAGAGATGAAACATGACGTACTTTTCTTAATTATCATCATTTTTGATTTGCTCATAACTTTACTGTTTTTTTTTAATATATACTGCGATTTAAAACATCGATCAGAGGACGTTGAAAGAATCAGATCGAGGAATCGAGCTAATGAGAAAGAGTGTGTTGATTTCAAGGCAGATTTTAAATCCTTTTCATCTAATTTTCCGATTTATTATTATTATTATTATTATTATTATTATTATTATTATTATTATTATTATTATTATTATTATTATTTTTAGAAATCCTCAAGATTTACACAACATTCTGCTCGCTTTTTACTACGAGTTATTCTTTAATCAGTGAATGGCCAGAAATACAAAGACAAATTACACTCGAGTAAAAAAGTGTTTTTTTAAAGACAAAATAAACACGACATTGAACAGGTTTTGGTTCCACAGATGTTTCTTTTTTATCACAAGTAACAAAAATGGTCCATTGTTAAGATAATAACAGGATCTTAGTCATGGAGAACAAGTGACTCTAAATGATGCACATTGTTTACATGCGATACACAGATATACTCACGAACAGCTCGAGAATCCTCTCTGCTGCTCTGATGTTTTAGGGTATTTTCAAGTACAAAATAGAGTAAAAACTTTTTGCCCCATGAAACATGCTTTCGACTGTAACTTCAGACAATCTAAAGGGTTACGTTATTGTATTGTTTTCCTTTTTTTCCCCTAATCTACACTTTCGGATTGTTAGTGATCTCCGAGTATGTTGTTACACAGCTGTATGTCCTATGATGTCATAACGCTGACTCTTGATGCCTGTAGTACTGCTTATGTGAAACTCTACTCAGTTGCACCACACTGGAGATTTTCATGTTCACCTAAAAACCTCGAAATGACACGATGGATACACAGAAGTTCAATCAGTACTACAGCTTTTACATCAATCCGATACTGATAGAGATTACTGACATGAACATCACCTGCACAAATGGACACCTGACACATCTCAATGCTTTTAGTACTTTTGGTCCATGTACTGCGGCTGGATCTTTATTTTACTGGGACACAGCAGTTTACTGAAAGCCCTCCGGAAGCTGGTGTGGCAGAGCGGATAGAGCACGGGATTGATGGACGAGTTAATCCACAGAAGCCAGAAGGAGATCTCGTACAGGTAGTGCTGAACGCACTGGCCGTGGCAGGCGGCTCGGATGATCATCAGGAGCGTGTACGGAGCCCAGCACAGGCCGAACACACACACGATCACTGCCAGAGACTTGGCCACCTTTTTGTCCCTTGAGAGCCGAAA
Source organism: Tachysurus vachellii (assembly GCF_030014155.1). NCBI lineage: Eukaryota > Metazoa > Chordata > Actinopteri > Siluriformes > Bagridae > Tachysurus > Tachysurus vachellii. The sequence continues at coordinate 15,842,802 of NC_083482.1, read as the reverse complement.
GCGACTGGCAAGACTCGACGAAACGTCCACTCGGTTCCTGTGGGATCCGCACAAATGTCCGGTGCAGTTAAAACCCGTCTCGTTCCCCATGTCCCCAACCTGCAGAGGTGGAAGGTCCGGAATGGTGCTCATTTTCCTCTTTGTTGTCCGTCCGGCGTTTTCCGAATCGGTTCCTGACACCGTAGCTGTAGACAAACGACAACACCGAGACCTCGATGAGTTCTCGACAACACTGCTCTCTTCAGCCGGCCTGACGAAAAACACACGCTGGACATCTGTGGTGCAGAACGGCTTGGCTTCTCTGGTTCTCCCGCTCCTGAGGTGAGCGCAGGTGGAGCGCTCTTCTCTGAGCACACAGCGGTTCCGAATGTTGATGTAGATGCTGAGGTTGAAGTAGGTGACGCTTATAAAAGGCGTGAAGAACTCTACAGTGGAGGCGGTCATCAGGAAGTACCAGTTGAAGTAGAACTCGGCGTAGCACTCGCCATGAGGAACCACACTCTTCCCAGCGATGTGTTCCCAGCTGATGATGGCCGGGCCGTAGAGCAGGAACGCGGCCAACCAGACGCACAGCATCTTCAGTACCGACTCGCGGGTCACGCCCTTTTGGCACCGGTAGCTCACCTGGAACAGAGAACGTGGCTTGTTAAACCAACAACACCATGTATTCTTTAGTGCTTTATTAAGGAAACTTTAAAAGTTCCTTCAGTTGGAACTGTTCCAAGAAGAACCCTAAACTATCAAGGAATACTGGAGTGTAGAATTGTATCTAAATTAAATACACAGAAAAAGCTTATTTTTTACAGCCATTGCTAATAAAATGGTGTCCACAAACCTCCGAGGATCATTTATTTTCAATTAAACGCTATTTTTGAAATAAAATAAAATAAAAATAAATAAATAAATACAGGAAATACTGCTTTAAATCAACATCTGAATTAAAACAATCTCCAGTAGCTCAGATAAATTAAAACGATCACACTCATGTTTGCTCGTATTTTTCTTAGCAAACTGAATCTCTGGCTGCAAAATTGAGAACCTTCATGAAGAACTTCATGATCTCTGGATCTTCAACACTTTTTTTTTGGATCCAAAAAAAATTAAAATGATAAATTTCTACGTAGGCTATACAAATTTTATTTCAGTAAAAGATTTCTACATTGAAAGGTTCTACCAAAATCAGGAGCTTATTCTGGCGCCTTCATATCGTGTAGCTTCATTTTGCAGCTTTTTATCTCGAAGCCTGAAAGGACTCGACTTACGGCTCTGGTGACGGAGAGGAACCTGTCGAAGCTGATGAGCACGATGTTGAACACTGATGCCGTACACAGCATGTAGTCCACCACAAGCCACAGCTTACACAAACCTCTGCCCAGCCTCCATTCCCCCGTCAGCACGTAAGGGATATACACCGGGATGCAGAACCCACCTACCGGGACAGGTACAGGGGGGCACAAACATATGCACATCATTAATTTCGAAATTGAATTATATTTAATCGATTATAATGTAGATACTACAAAACTTTTGTAAAATGGTTGTTCAGCTACACCTAGGTTTTACTTGGAACTGTCTGCATTAGAGCTTTTAGAGGTTCTCCAAGTGACTTGAACGTTTTCAAGTCTTCATTAAATAAAAACAATTTCCCAAAAGTTCTTTGGATGCACCACAGTTCTAGTTTCCCAGATGGGTTTTACTCAGAACCACAAACCGAATAAAGGTTTTAGGATTCTGAAAGAATCCAGAAATGGAGTTCTCATCCTCAGCAGTGCTACTGTACCACGAAAGGTTGTATATTCCAGCAGGGAAGGTGTGTGTGTGTGTGTGTGTGATGTTCCCTGTTAAAGAGTGATGATTAAAATGATTTTAAAGGTAAAAGATCCAGAAACGAAAGATCCAGAAGGTCGTGATTCACATGATCAGGTGCTGCAGCAGGTTTATTTCTGAGGGTCGTGATGCACTGGATGCCTTTACGGCATAATATTAATAATGCTGTCGATTTTTATAAATGATTTATTGAATTCATTCCTCTAAGAGGATTTTCAGTATTTTTGTTTTTTGAGATTATACACTCATTACAACAGTAAGTAGAACCTTTTCTGTCATTCTATTATACAGAAATCTTTCTATCTTTCTTTTTATTATTATTAAAAGGTGTCTAAATATCACGATGTGCAAAAAGTATATATGCGCAAATATCTATATATATATATATGTATGTATATCTCTATATACCGCTCATCTTTACTATTAAATATATTCTTTTATATACTACTAAATAAATACATTGCAGTTGTGTAGTTTGTATATTGATTAACTGTAGGTTTAATACACACACACACACACACACACACACACACACATATATAGTCCATGTGGTCTAGAGCTCTTACAGAAACATATTTTTTTGCTCTGCGCATTTGACATTATTTTTGCACAGTTTATATTTCTTTACGTGCTGTTGGTTTGTTTCAGCAAAAACAAAAACATTAAACATCTGTAAACATCAGCATAAATCCTACACGCACGTGAGTATTATCTGCGCGGGTCTGTTTTACGCATGAATGTCTCCAGTGCGTGAGATTTCCGGTCACTCACCGACCAGAAAGTCCGCTATGGCCAGATTAAGGAAGAAAAAGTTGCCCTGGGTGCGTAAACTTTTCTCCACCACGAACGCCAGGATGACGAGCGCATTCCCGAGCACGGTGGCGAACACCAGGAGCGTCATGAGCGCGGTCACGAGCACCGCGGAGCTCTGCGAGAACTGGCCGTAGGACAGCGCGCGCCGCCGGTGCTCCAGCGCGTCCGCGGTGCCGTTGGCTCTGTCAGGCGCGGACCAGTTGGAGAGCAGCAGCGCGAGCGGCGCGTCCGCGGACGGCTTCCACACGGAGGAGACGGGCGTCGGGAGACCGAAACTGTGACCCACGGCGAACAGTGACGACTGCATACTGCTGAGGTAGAGGTAGAGGCATGGGCAATGCACCGGTACCCCCGAGCGCGTGTGTTCAGGTGTGAGACCGATGCGCGCTGGAGTTCAGGGAGAAACTGAAGTGGAGGCGCAGCGACCGGTGCTTTATACCGGGGACGCAGAGCGCCGCTCATTGGCTGCATCTCATTCAGCTCTGGGTGGGATGGGCTCAGAGACATTAACCCTCACTGTGTGCTGGACGCAATATCCACAACACACACATCACTGCCTTAACAGATTTCGAGTGTTAACACACTTAGTTTTGTCTTTGTTTTCTATTTGTTTCATAAGACAAAATGAAATATTCCCTAATCTTTTTCACATTTCAGTGTGAACAGATAGACCTGAACAAATCAGTAGACTATTCTACACACTGTTTACATGTCCATGTCCATATACATGTCCAGTAGATGGTACGTGTGGAGATTCAGTCTGTGTTCTCTCAGTGGCCATGCAGGTTTCCTCTGGGTTCTGGGGTTTCCTCTCACATGCCAGGAGGTAAACTGTGTAAAATGAATCGCACCTGCGTGCGTGTGTGTGTGTGTGTATGTGTGTGTGTGTGTGTGTGTGTGGCCCCCTGCCATGCATTAGTGTAAGTTCTCCTTTCTGCCCATTATTTATTTATTATTTCTTGCCCATAATAAACTCCAGGTCTTTTATCCACCTGAACTGAATAAAGCGCTTACTGAAAACAAACTGAATGAGTGTTAGACATTAAAATAGCAGCATGTGGAATATTTACCTTCCTCTTATTTAGATATTAATAACATGTACATTATACACAAACTGACCATAATACATTAAATCCACTGTCCATTGAAGTCAATAATAGCGATTATCTCGTTACAGCAGCACCTGATCAGGGGTGGATTATTATTAGGGGCAGCATGTTAACAAAGCTGATGTGTTGGAAGCAGGAAAAATGAGCAAGCGTAAGTCCTAGTATAATATTATATTAGTATAAAGTATCTTCTATTCAAAATACATGACCATCTTTGGAAGGCTTAATGTTCATTTAAAAGTATGAGTTTTTTTTTAATATTGAATTTTCACAGAGCCTCAGGGTGCGAGTCTGCAGGAAGCTTCATGAGCTTTGTGGCACTCGACTACCAACAGCGCTCATTTTGTTCAATCAACTTGTCTGTGAAACACAATTCAACACAGTGACGCAGCTGCTAATTTCTGGACCCCTTTCCAAAAAAAGCCTGAGTGACTGATGCTGATTTGATTTATTATGGAATTAAATTACTGTATCGCTCTAGGAGAGACCTTTTGGCCAGCTTATAATTGGACTTGTGTGTGCATATAATTAATGCACTATTATGCAGAACCTGTCCCTCATTACCATGCTGCTAATGGCTGAAGCTCTTTCACACTACTTTCTCCACGCTTTAAATTTTAGACCCTGATCCCACGATCCTACGTGTCATCCATCGATCTGTACTTTCCACATGATCCGAGGATTTCCTTCAGGCCGTGTGTGGATCTGATGCTGCGTTTTTACAGCTCAGGAGGTGGATGAGTTGAAGAATCATTTGAAATTGTGTGTCAGATTTCATAAAGATCATCACGAGGAAGGTTTGTCACGTCTGATGAGGCGCATCGTGTAAAACGGAAAGCTCTGGCTGCGGCTCGTCCGTTTCACTGCTTTTCTCTGAATGCGTTTGAATCGACTCATAGTGTTTTATTCCTTTAATCCATAAGATCAAATGGTTCAGACTTCAACATTTTATCCCGGATTTAAATTACCCGGTTGCTTTCTGAGCAGTTTATCACTTTCACTCAGAGAGGATTGAGTTCAGAAGTGAACATAAAACAAAACAGAGGATTTCAGATCCAGGAACAGTTCAGTGCGGTTATTATATCAGATAAATCCAACAATAGGTTACAGAAAATCTACAGCCTATCTGACAGGTTTACATCTCATCTACTGGGCCACAAAACTACAAACTATTCAAATGCTCATCAATCATCCCTTTTTTTAAAAATGACACAAATCTAGGTAGGTTAAGCGAAGCTCGTTTTAATCTTTTATTCCTTATGACAAGGAAATTATTCCTTGTCACTCAACTCTCTAACAGACCGAGAGATAGCGTGCGTTCTCTGTGTCCGATTATCTGATGAAGACGTGTGATTAGACAGCGGTTTATGCCGTCAATCATGCAGAAATCAGCTCACGCACAATAATGAGCTCGCGTAAACACAGTAAAACCTTCTTTAATGTGAGTACGAGGTGATAATATTTTTTCGGCCTATTTGTAAGTTTCCCTAATCACCATCGTCAGGGAGAATCCTTTTCCACCGGACACGCTCAAAATCAATAATAATCTTTATTACAATAAACGAGGTCTTTCTCAAGAGCAAAAGCTGAAGAGCTGATAGTCTCAGAATGGGTCGGACTTCTTGTACTTTCCATGTCTAATTGACTAGTTCTTAGATTTTATTGGCTAGTTAGTGTATTTGTATTAATCTGTCTTGTGAGTTTTACATTGTCCTATTGGTGGATTGTTAGCTTTAGACGCTATATCATAGCAACTAGAGTTTATAACTGAAATTTAGGCCTCACCCACGAACGACATCAGGAGATGTTCCGATGCTCCCACAGTAGAAAAAATTCAAGCAATGCCTGTCAATTGCTGGCATAAACCTTGGGTTAAAAGCTGTATGTGGAAATATGGGCATGTCAGAACGTCCACGCATGGAAATGTAAGCCTAAAAATTTCAGTTCTAGAATTTTCTAAGGAATTTTCAATGTTTTCAGAACATTTTCAGTTGTAGGAACCTTAACAGTCATTTCTTTGTCTACCTGCTGGAGCGTCATCTGAGTCCAGGACTGTGTTTATAACATGGAACATTATTTATTCTATCTACAGTCTAACGGTCTTTGTAGAACCTGTTGCACACTCGATAGAGGTTCTAATAACAATCTAACCTCAAATACACAACGTAGTGCACAATTTATGTCAAGAAAACAAATAAAAGAGCAACAAAGCCAATGAAAGCTCCAATGTTTTTTTCAGTATTGACAGAGAATTCATTCAAAACCTGGAAGGAGACAAATTGTGTCTCACCCTGCATACAGATCCTCTGGGGAAGGATTTTCATTTAACCTGCCGTCAAACAGACAGCTTCTGGGCAGAAGTCAGACAGAGCCGCAGCAATTGTTTTGCATTTCACACCATGGATAAAAATAGGAAATAATGGCCCTCATTTCTCACCACACGCTTCCATTTGTACTGCTGTGAAGAATAGATTAGATCTTAGATAAGTTCTTATAGAAGTGATAATGACGTAATACATAACTCTAATTATGTGATGGTGTAACACTGTTACACTTTAACACTTTAATGGTGTAACACTAACTCTGTAACTCTGTAATTCTGTAACTGTAACTCTGTAAGGCTGTAACTCTGTAATGGTGTAACACTGTAACTCTTTAACTGTAACTCTGTAAGACTGTATCTCTGTAATGTTTTAACATTGTCACACTGTAACTCTGTAACTGTAACTCTGTAACACTGTGACACTATAACCCTGTAACACTGTAACTCTGTAACACTGTAACCCTGTAACGCTGTAACGCTGTAACGCTGTAACTCTGTAACACTGTAACCCTGTAACACTGTAACTCATTAACTCTATAACACTGTAACTCTAACACTGTAACCCTGTAACGCTGTAACTCTGTAACCCTGTAACACTGTAACTCTATAACACTGTAACTCTAACACTGTAACCCTGTAACACTGTAACTCTGTAACGCTGTAACTCTGTAACACTGTAACCCTGTAACACTGTAACTCATTAACTCTATAACACTGTAACTCTATGTCACTGTAACTCTAACACTGTAACCCTGTAACGCTGTAACTCTGTAACCCTGTAACACTGTAACTCTATAACACTGTAAGTCTATAACACTATAACTCTAACTCTGTAACTCTATAACACTGTAACCCTTTAATGCTGTAACCCTGTAACCCTGTAACACTGTAACTCTATAACACTGTAAACCTGTAATGCTGTAACTCTGTAACCCTCTAACGCTGTAACCCTGTAACACTGTAACTCATTAACTCTATAACACTGTAACTCTATAACACTGTAACTCTAACACTGTAACCCTGTAACGCTGTAACTCTGTAACACTGTAACTCTGTAACTCTATAACGCTGTAACACTGTAACACTGTAACTCATTAACTCTATAACACTGTAACTCTAACACTGTAACCCTGTAACGCTGTAACTCTGTAACCCTGTAACACCGTAACTCTATAACACCGTAACTCTATAACACTGTAACTCTATAACACTGTAACTTTAACACTGTAACCCTGTAACACTGTAGCACTGTAACTCTGTAACTCTATAACACTGTAACCCTTTAATGCTGTAACCCTGTAACCCTGTAACACTGTAACTCTGTAACACTAACACTGTAACCCTTTAATGCTGTAACCCTGTAACGCTGTAACTCTATAACACTGTAACCCTGTAATGCTGTAACCCTGTAACACTGTAACTCTATAACACTGTAACCCTGTAATACTGTAACCCTGTAACACTGTAACCCTGTAACACTGTAACCCAGTAACTCTATAACACTGTAACTCTGCAACCCTGTAACGCTGTAACTCTGTAACACTGTAACCCTGTAAGTCTTTAACACTGTAACTCTATAACACTGTAACTCTATAACACTGTAACTCTATAACACTGTAACTCTGTATCCATGTAATACTGTAACCCTGTAACTCTATAACATTTACATTTACATTTACATTTACATTTACATTTACATTTACAGCATGTGACAGACCCCCTTATCCAGAGCGACGTACATAAGTGCTTAAATCTCTAACATTGAATACATTAATGCTGGCTCACTAAGTTACATACTTAAGATACCATGAGTTTAAAACATTTGTTCAAAGTTACAATGAAAGTGTCAAAGGTTTTTTTTTTTTTTTTTTTTTTATATGCAAAAGATAATGAAGAAGTGCTAGTTGAAGTGTTTCCTGAATAAGTAGGTCTTCAACCGCCGCTTGAAAATATCCAGTGACTCAGCTGTCCGGACCTCTAGGGGAAGTTCGTTCCACCACCTTGGTGCCAGTACAGAGAAGAGTCTTGTAGTATACTTGCCTCTTACCCTGAGAGATGGTGGAACCAGTCGAGCAGTGCTGTAGATCTGAGGGTGTGGGGTGCAGTGTGAGGAGTGATGAGGGCTTTGAGGTAAGAGGGAGCTGGTCCATTTTTGGCTTTGTAGGCCAGCATCAGTGTTTTGAATCTGATGCGTGCAGCTACCGGAAGCCAGTGGAGGGATCGCAGCAGCGGGCGGTATGAGAGAACTTTGGCAGGTTGAAAACAAGCCGGGCAGCTGCATTTTGGATCATTTGCAGAGGACGGATTGCGTTCATAGGTAGACCTGCCAGCAGTGTGTTACAGTAATCCAGTCTAGAAATGACAAGAGACTGAACAAGTACCTGAGCAGCCTGTGTGGACAGAAATGGTCGAATCCTTCTAATTACACTGTAACCCTGTAACTCTATAACACTGTAACTCTGTAACACTGTAACCCTGTAATGCTGCAACTCTGTAACACTGTAACACTGTAACTCTGTAACGCTGTAAAACTGTAACTCTGTAACTCTGTAACTCTATAACCCTGTAACTCTGTAACACTGTAACCCTGTAATGCTGTAACTCTGTAACACTGTAACCCTGTAATGCTGTAACTCTGTAACCCTGTAACACTGTAACTCTGTAACGCTGTAAAACTGTAACTCTGTAACTCTGTAACTCTATAACCCTGTAACTCTGTAACACTGTAACCCTGTAACGCTGTAACTCAGTAACTCAGTAACACTGTAACCCTGTAACACTGTAACTCAGTAACTCAGTAACACTGTATCCCTGTAACTCAGTAACTCAGTAACACTGTAACCCTGTAACCCTGTAACACTGTAACTCAGTAACTCTGTAACACTGTAACTCAGTAACTCAGTAACTCAGTAACACTGTATCCCTGTAACCCTGTAACACTGTAACTCAGTAACTCTGTAACACTGTAACTCAGTAACACTGTAACGCTGTAACACTGTAACCCTGTAACGCTGTAACTCAGTAACTCTATAACACTATAATGCTGTAACTTTGTAATGGGAGCTTCTTTATATTACTCATGCTCTGAAACCAGGCGGTGATGTCTCCTAATGACTTGTTACTAGTGTTGCTGATTTCTTTCTGAGTGCATTGTTTTAGGAGATGCAGCTCTGTCTCTTCTGCTCTGAAGTCACAGAAGGATCACAGTCTGTCCTCTCTACAGCTCCAGGATTGTGTGTCCTGACTCTCCTCTTTCACAAGCCTGCGCCTCAGCCTAGATTTAGTTGGTTACTGTGCGTAAAGAAGTTGCTTGGGGGGGTTTGCTTAGTTCTGTCCAATAATCAATGGTTTTCTTTCTCGTTTGCTATAATTTTAATCTGATAGTGTGATTCTGTATGACCTGGAGCTGCAGTGTTTTTTTAAAGTCAGACCAGTGGATGGATTAGTCATTCACTCTCTCTCTCTCTCTCTCTCTCTCTCTCTGTTTCTGACTCTCTCTCTCTCTCTCTCTTTCTGTCTCTGACTCTTACTCTCTCTTTCTTTCTCTCTCTCTCTGTCTCTGACTCTCTCTCTCTCTCTATCTCTGACTCTATCTCTTTCTCTCTTTCTCTCTCTCTGTCTCTGACTCTCATTCTCTCTCTCTTTCTCTCTCTCTGTCTCTGACTCTCTTTCTCTCTTTCTTTCTCTCTCTCTCTCTCTCTCTCTCTCTCTCTCTCTCTCTCTCTCTCTCTCTCTCTCTCTCTCTCTCGCACACACACAAACACACACAAACACACACACATAATGAAATATATCCCATATATATTATTTGCTTGGCAATACACTGTACAATTTCTAACCCAAGGAATAAAACCTGAGATGCAGAGAAATGAAGAAAAAATAAAAAAGATAAAACAAAAAGGTAAACACTCGCTCTGTCATTCTCTCTCCCTTGCTCTCTCTCCTTCTCTTTCTTCTGAACACTTTTCACTGGTGGGTCTGTTACAAAGTGCTTATTGATTTTAAAAATAACCCTTTTGTTATTAGAGTTATGCAGAGGGTCCACTGTACAGGTCCCCGCGTGCGAGCTGTTGCTATAGAAACGATAACTTATCAGAACAAGAATATAACATAAGATAAACCTGCTGTTAGCGAAAATGAATCAACTTCTTCTGACCTATCAGAGTCCAACAGCGCTGAAGTTGCTTAAAAGTAAATGCAACTTGTTCAAATCGCCTAGTATGCTGTTGGATTTTTGGCCTTTAGGTTTGTTTTGTTTGGCAAGTCTCCAACGGATTCGTCCTCAGTGTTAAGTCACGATCAGAAATATGTTGGTTGTTTAGAGCTTTTTGGTTACTCGAGCCAGGAATCAAGTGAATATTTGAGCGATCGAGAACAAACAAGCGCAGATGTCGAAAAACAGGTGGTTTCCATTTACACACCTGTCAGAGGCTGCTTATAACCATGCACTGTACTACATTCACTAAATGACAGGGTTGGTAATTATAGAGCGGTGTTTTATACACACCAAGTAGTGTGTGTGTGTGTGTGTGTGTGTGTGTGTGTGTTTGTGTGTATGGACAAGTGTGGGCAATCTGGATTATGCTAAAAAAACAAAAAAATTCTAATCAGAACAGGCCACATTTGATATCCATGATAATGTGTTTTGACAGCGTATATTCTGACTGTCCATGAAATCTAACTGATATAAAACGTCTCACACCCCTGCTGTTAAAATGGCAGTTTTTGTGATTTAAGAAAATTAACCTGAAATGTGCCTGAACCTGAATGCTCTAATTTATCACAAAAACCTGCCATTTTTACAGGGGTGTGTAGACTTTTTTTTACATACTAGGGCTTGTCTTATCTTGAGGAAATGTTCTAGAATTCTAGAATTTTTTCCCATTAATTATTTTTCCGGGGGCACGGTGGCTTAGTGGTTAGCACGTTGGCCTCACACCTCCAGGGTTGGGGGTTTGATTCCCACCTCCGCCTTGTGTGTGTGGAGTTTGCATGTTCTCACTGTGCCTCGGGGGTTTCCTCCGGGTACTCCGGTTTCCTCCCCCGGTCCAAAGACATGCATGGTAGGTTGATTGGCATCTCTGGAAAATTGTCCGTAGTGTGTGAGTGTGTGAGTGAATGAGAGTGTGTGTGTGCCCTGCGATGGGTTGGCACTCCGTCCAGGGTGTATCCTGCCTTGATGCCCGATGACGCCTGAGATAGGCACAGGCTCCCCGTGACCCGAGGTAGTTCGGATAAGCGGTAGAAAATGAGTGAGTGAGTGAGAGAGTAAATATTTTTCTCTTGTCTTTCTGGAGAACACTTAAAGGTTCTGTCTGTGTAGATAATCTCAATAACTGACTGTTTCTCTAACAGAACGAGTACCAATTAAAACCTTTTTAGGATGTGAAGAATTCTTAACTAACCAAGTCATCACTCTGTGTCTCGTTCGTTACGGAGAGATCCACGATATCTGGACAGATTCTGTCTGATTTGCATCACCCTTTAAGGGCTTTAGGTAGGAGGTTGTTATTGTAGGAATGAGCCGAGGAGGTGATGGATGTGGAAACTGACACAAGGAAAAATACTGAAAAAATAGACTTTTACAGCATTTAGCAGACACTCTTTAGCAGAGCTACTTACAGAAACGGTTGGAGTTTCTATTTAAAACATCCCCATAAAGGCTCCTGAATGGTGTGATGGAGAGATCTGGCTGGTGGTTGTGAATTGGTAGCTGACCAAATTGGCAAGAAGAAAGGATGGAGTGAAATAGAAGATCCTCGACGCCAGGTCACCAGGTCAACGGGGTGTTAGTGTTTGAAGAAAATAAACCAGTCATTTTCAACATTATGAATGAAACAAGTGCTAATTTGGTGCTTGGTGAAGAGATCTTGAGTTGTGACTCAGCTGTATGGTGCTGATCTGAAGGGCAAAAGTATAAATCACAGCATCACCGAGCTGTCGCTGTTGAGTCCTTGAGCAAGATTCTTCACCTTGCAGCTCTGTCCTGTCTTCGTTGTTGCTTTGGATTAAAGCATCAACCAAAAAGATTTTTTTTGGTTTGCATGTTCTCCCCGTGCCTCGTGGGTTTCCTCCGGGTACTCCGGTTTCCTCCCCCGGTCCAAAGACATGCATGGTAGGTTGATTGGCATCTATGGAAAATTGTCCGTAGTGTGTGATTGTGTGAGTGAATGAGAGTGTGTGTGTGTGCCCTGCGATGGGTTGGCACTCCATCCAGGGTGTATCCTGCCTTGATGCCCGATGACGCCTGAGATAGGCACAGGCTCCCCGTGACCCGAGGTAGTTCGGTTAAGCGGTAGAAGATGAGTGAGAGAGTGAGAGAGTGAGTGGTTAATTAAGGCTCTGGGTTGCTGATCAGATGGCCAGTGATTTTAAGCCAAAGCACTTCCAAGCTGCTCCTGTTGGGCCCTTGAGCAAAGCCTTTATGTCCTCCAAGGATATAACTCCCAAAATCATCCCTATGTTATAAAGATTAGTCAAGTGTGTCATCATTACTCATCAGATACAGAAGCCATTTCTCAGCAGCGTCTGTTTGAGGAAAACCTTTCAGACAGAATATTAACACAGTCAGACCAAAAATAGTCGAGCGAGACGCTTCCTGATGATGAACGTCTGTATTCACTCTGGATAAGAGATTCTCATTTTTTTGTACATCCATGAGGGCCAGATAATAATCAGCCTATAGATAAGCAAATAAAATGTGTGTTTCGTGAACATAGGCTTGCACACATAATAAAAGATAATCACTGCAACCGGGAAGCTTAACTGAGTTTGTTGGATGTAGGATCATGAATTTAATTGCACTGCAAATCTTTCCAATCTTCTAACTAATGATAAAATGTTCACTCAAGCCCCTGAAGCAGAAAAGTTTATTTGTTCCACTTTGTAGGACAATATTAAACATGTAAAACGGCGTAAAAGACAGGTAGGTGTACCAGCAAGAATAACAGGAGCCACTCACTCCTCGGTTTCGTACATACTCATGAATAAGCATGTTATAAACATGAAAGCGAGAGCACTTCAGGGTCGAGGACTCTTCAAAATGAGGCACACGAATCAGCCGGTGTCCTCGCACAGCCGCGAGACGGTCTGATGGACGGGACCGGAGAGATAAAACAAAGTTGTTGTGGGAAAAGAAAACCCAGAGGTGCTTTTGAGAGAGATCATGAGAAATCAAACATTAGAGAACTTTTTAACAAGCAACGATCAAGGGTCAGCTGCAGAAGATATAAAGACTAAATCTCCTTTAATATAATATTAATGATCACAATGAAGGTGCTGATTAAGCAGCGCTGGATGCATTTCAGAGACTTATTAACATTAATGAAGTTGTTTATTAAGCAAACTCAAACCACTACGAGCTTATTAACCTTGGACTGTCTCGCATATTCGTTTTTAGAATTAATCCGATCTTCAATGACATTCGGTTTATTTTATAACGAGTCGTTTACAAACGAACGTCTTTCATCGACACGATGGTTTATTTATTAGGAGCATTTCCCACAACGGCGTGCTTTCGGTGCCGCAGAGGGATTTATGCTGCTTTTGAATGGAGGTCGGAATTTACGAGTTGTGACCTTTAGTCATAAATGTCCAACAAAAAAAAGACAAAAAAATTTTAAATACGATTTGGACTTCCTAATCAGAAAGTCAGGACAGTTTGATCGATAGTAGTTCCCAGAATATCTAAGTCTACTAAAGGCAGTAGAGCTTTTTGTATTTAGCTCCCAAACTTTGGAATAATCTTCCTGATAGTGTTATCAGTTTAAATGTAGATTAAAAACTCATCTCTTTAGTCAGGCGTACACATAATACATCCCATAATATTGTGCACTATTACATCAGATTTGCACATTTAATGAACAGCAGATATGTTAATCCCTCTCCACTGCTTCTCTCTTTATACCCATCCCGAGGCATCCAGAAACTGTACCAGCTCCCATCGTCTTCCGTGCGATGAAGATCTCGGACCTCCGCTGAGACGAGGCCGACCCTGTGAGGATCCTGAGGCATCTAGAGATCTACAAGCTCCAGTTAGACTCTGCGATACTAAAGAGGAGATGTGAACTCCATGTGATCTTTTACATCAATACAACATTTGTCAGACTGTATATTTATAATCACACCCTCCGGTGTCACCCTTATGAGGATGAGGTTCCCCTTTGAGTCTGGTTCCTCTCAAGGTTTCTTCCTTTACCATCTAAGGGAGTTTTTCCTCCCCACAGTCACCTGAGTCAAGTCAGACTTGCTCATTGGGGATAAATACAAACACATTTAAATATATCTAATAATAATCTTGAATTTTGTATTATATTAATATTTATATTATTCTTTATAATAACCTTTTGTTTTATGTTCATGTTCTGTAAAGCTGCTTTGAGACGACGTCAGTTGTAAAAAACGCTATACAAATAAACTTGAATTGAATTGAATTGATCAACCTCGAGTTCAGTAAGCGAGAATAAATCAACATGGCTGCCGACAGCTTTAACGGTAAACAAAGTAGCGTTACTTGAGTCTCAGTTCACTGTATTGAGAAAGAAAATGATCCACACCTTCTAACAGTTAGCTGGTTATCTTGTTGTTAACTAAAGACTAACGTGAAGGCATCCGTGTGTTTTTTCCCACTTTGTAGCTGAAACTTGTTTCGACTTACTGAGCCGTTAGCTGTTGTGTCACTTCTACCAAACGAGTGATGCAGCGGCGCTTTAGTATTTTAGTCTGTCCAGTTCTCCCATATCCTCATTTAATCCCCTCTGGGGGAAGTCGTGGCCTAATGGTTAGAGAGTTTGACTCCTAACCCTAAGGTTGTGGGTTCGAGTCTCAGGCCGGCAATAGCATGATTGAGGTGCCCTTGAGCAAGGCACCGAACCCCCCCAACTGCTCCCCGGGCGCGCAGCATAAATGACTGCTCACTGCTCCGGGTGTGTGTTCACGGTGTGTGTGTGTTCACTGCTGTGTGTGTGCGCTTTGGATGAGTTAAATGCAGAGAACGAATTCTGAGTACGGGTCACCGCACTTATCCGTATGTCACGTAACGTCACTTAATCAGACAGCTTACAAAGCAACTGTCACTCGCTTACTAATACCATTGTCACTAACGTCACACTCAGTAACTTGTGGAACTAGCCAAGTGAAGTCTCTGCTGAAACTCGAATAGCTGCAGTGCATTCTGGGAGATGAAGTGTGTTCATTGTTAGATTTGTCATTGATATGACATTCCCTGGAAACTCTTTATTTTTTAAATCAAATGCCATTGTATCTGAGCTAACAATAATAATGTCACCTTGTGACGTCAGAGCGATGCACAGTTGCTAATTTCTTGCAGGAAAAAAGAAAATGCAGCACCGAGACACCGATTAGCAGCAGAACAGCATTAGTGTGCAGAACATCACACACACACACACACACACACACACACACACACACACACACACACACACAAAATCAGTTTTTAGTCACTTCACTGTGTTCGTAAGCATGTTTGATGGCTTGAATGGACATTTGGCCATCTGCACGCGCCCACACACCATGTGCTCCTCACACCAACAGGATCAGGCTGGAGGTGGTGCAGTGCAGTGCAGTTGAGTTGTGGAAGCTGACATTTTTTGTTCACACCCCACAAGCTTAAAAAAAATCCATTCTGTCACTCATGGGGAAAATACACAAAGCCTCCGTCCAGATCACAGAATCTGGTTTTAATCAGGTCTAAAAGCAAAATGATGTCAAACGAATACCGTGTCGTCCAGACTGCAGCTTTAAAGCATGAGAACGCAGTCGTGAGACCGAGTGGAAAAAAACACACCCGTGATTCTCTCACTCGGCCTTGACCTTGTCTCCGACTATTAGGAAAGTGGAAGACCTCATTCCCTGCCTTGTGGCTTGCTGAGAGGACTCGTTGTGGACAACTGGATTAATTCACAGTGATTACCATGACAACACGGTGCAGGCGTGCGACAGACTAAGTGGAAGTGACACCAAATATCTAAAGAAATAAAATGAAAAAGGAAAAAGGAATTATTAAAAGAGAGTAGTGGTGAGAGCGCTGACAGTTCCTGCACCGACATACAGAGACATAAAGAAACAAAGACACGGAGAATGATGAATTATGAATAACGAATGAAATGAAATGAAAAATGATCAACGAAAAGGAAGACTAGGAAAAAAAAAGTCAAGTGCTAGAGGAACTGAGTACAAATCAAAATACAGCTGGAAAACTGAAAGATTACTAGAGAGGGGGGGGGGAGGGAGAGGGGGGGAGAGGGAGAGAGAGAGAGGGAGAGAGGGGGGAGAGAGAGAGAGAGAGAGAGAGAGAGAGGGAGAGAGAGGGGGGGAGGGAGAGAGAGAGAGAGAGAGAGAGAGAGAGAGAGAGAGAGAGAGGGAGAAAGAGAGAGAGAGAGCGAGAGAGAGAGAGAGAGCGAGAGGGAGAGGGAAAGAGAGAGAGAGGGAAAGAGAGAGAGAGAGAGAACAAGAGAGAGAGAGAGAGAGAGAGAGAGAGAGAGAGAGAGATAGCGAGAGAGAGGGAGAGAGAGAGAGAGGGAGAGAGAGAGAGAGAGAGAGAGAGAGAGAGAGAGAGAGAGAGAGAATACATGGTCACAACTTTGGTACAAATGTTATATTCTAATTTGCATAATTATAATAATATCTGCATATTCATACAGTTGCTGTTATTACATCATCTCCAGCTCTAAACCTGTCTTTATTGGCACATGTCACTGGTGCAGAATTTAAAATAAAAACTTAACTCTATACTGCCACCTCCTGGGTACAAATACAGCTGAGTGCAAAAGTTTGTACACCCCAATACAAAAAAACATCTATGCATTTATGGCTATATAAACAAGACATTTAGTCTATAAATGTAAGAGAGGAAAATGACTGTTGTTTATTTTGTCCTTTCTGAATGCATCATAATTACATACCCATGATTCTCTGCAGTAGTGTTGCTGCTCAAAGCTCTGTTACGTGATGGGATTGTTTGTGTTATTTTCGCTGTAAGTGCAAATGGCCAATAAAAGAGCAAAAGCATAGATTTGACAGTGTTCCCCGGTCATGTTCCGTCCTCAATGACAGCTTTTAAGTGTTCTATGCTGGTCAGGGTCACTGTGGTCTTTAGTCTATCGGTGTGTGATGTGATAAAAACACAGTCTGTCTTGCTTTGGACTAAAATAAAAATTAAAGGCCTGTTTTTTTTCTAGACTGGGATTAACCCTTGCTGTACGTTAATCCTAAAAAAATACGCTTATTTCTGGTCTTTTTTGATACACAAGTTTAAATGTAAAAAAATATGTCAAATAAATAAATAAATAAATAGTGAATATTTAATTTTAGAATGAATCACTTTATATTTAAAAAATGAGTTGTAATAAATACATTTATAAATAAATACATTTATTAAATATTAACAACAACAAAATATTAAGAAGGGGGGCACGGTGGCTTAGTAGTTAGCACGTTCGCCTCACACCTCCATGGTTGGGGGTTCGAGTCCCGCCTCCGCCTTGTGTGTGTGGAGTTTGCATGTTCTCCCCATGCCTCGGGGGTTTCCTCCGGGTACTCCGGTTTCCTCCCCAGGTCCAAAGACATGCATGGTAGGTTGATTGGCATCTCTGGAAAAATTGTCCGTAGTGTGTGATTGCGTGAGTGAATGAGAGTGTGTGTGTGTGTGCCCTGCAATGAGTTGGCACTCCGTCCAGGGTGTATCCTGCCTTGATGCCCGATGACGCCTGAGATAGGCACAGGCTCCCCGTGACCCGAGGTAGTTCGGATAAGCGGTAGAAGATGAGTGAGTGAGAGAGAAAATATTAAGAATGAATGAATAAATAAATAAATAAATCCTAAACCTGTATGTGCTTATTTATTCATTTTATTTCAATTCATATCTACAGTATAATTAAAAACAATCTATAATCTCACTGAAGATTAAGTAATCTGTACACTAAAGTATTAGTTAAATATCTGTATGTAAAAGGCGAGACGTTTAACGTGAGATTTAAGCTCTGTGACACTTTACATGATCACAGGTTTGTTTCTGAGATTTGGAAATTTCCAAATATGAAAATTTTATCTATGAACCAAAAGTGGAAAAACCCTGTAGCACTTCTGATAAAAAAAAAAAAAAAAATACTAATTTTAGAAAAGATGTTTTAAAGGCTTTCTAAGATCCTGCTTTAGACCAAGAGACTGAAGTCAAAATCAGATTTTTATAATAAGGATTTTTTTTTTAAGGTTTCATTTTTCTTTTTTTTTCCATCTACAAATCACCGAAGCAATCTAAGGTCAAGCTACTGGCTCATTTTGCGTGAACTTTACCTGTTATATACACTGAACAAAATTAGAAATGCAACACTTTTGTTTTCGCCCCCATTTTTTATGAGCTGAACTCAAAGATCTAAGACTTTGTCTATGTACACAAAAGGTATATTGTTCACAAATCATTTGCCTCGTGCAGTTTAACACATCTCCTTCACATAGAGTTGATCAGGTTGTTGATTGTGGCCTGTTGAATGTTGGTCCACTCCTCTTCGACGGCTGTGCGACGTTGCTGGATATTGGTAAGAACTGGAACACGCTGTCGTGTTCGCCGATCCAGAGCATTCCAGACATGCTCAATGGGTCCGGTGAGTACGCTGGCCATGCAAGAACTGGGATGTTTTCAGCTTCCATGAGGTGATGCTCGTGGATGATTGGCACAACAATGGGCCTCGGGATCTCATCACTGTATCTCGATGCATTCAAAATGCCATCAACAAAATGCACCTGTGTTCCTTGTCCATAACAAACGCCTGCCCATACCATAACCCCACCGCCACCATGGGCCACTCGATCCAGAATGATATCAGCAAACTGCTCAGCCACATGACGCCATACACGCTGTCTGCCATCTGCCCGGTACAGTAAAAAAAACGGGATTCATCTGTGAATAAAACACTTCTCCGAAGTGCCAGACGCCATCGAATTGAGCGTTTGCCCATT
Organism: Tachysurus vachellii; assembly: GCF_030014155.1. NCBI lineage: Eukaryota > Metazoa > Chordata > Actinopteri > Siluriformes > Bagridae > Tachysurus > Tachysurus vachellii. The sequence continues at coordinate 15,823,755 of NC_083482.1, read as the reverse complement.
CAAGTCGGTTACGCCGACGAACTGCGGTCAGGTCGAGACCCCGATGAGGATGATGAACATGCAGATGAGCTTCCCTGAGACGGTTTCTGACAGTTTGTGCAGAAATTCTTTGGTTATGCAAACCGATTGTTGCAGCAGCTGTTTGGTGGCTGGATGTGATGGAGGTCCTGTGATGGCGTGGTTACATGTGGTCTGAGGCTGTAAGGCCGGTTGGATGTACTGCTAAATTCTCTGAAATGCCTTTGGAGATGGCTTCTGGTTGAGAAATGATAGCTCTGGTGGACATTCCTGCAGTCAGCATTACAACTGCACGCTCCGTCAAAACCTGCAACATCTGTGGTGCTGAGTGCATTTTAGTGTGGCTTGTTATTTTGGCCAGCCTAAAGCACACCTGTGCAATAATCATGCTGTCTAATCAGCATCTTAATATGTCACACCTGTGAGGTGGATGGATTTATCTCTGCAAAGGAGAAGTGCTCACTAACACAGACATAGACAGAGTTGTAAACAATATTTGAGAGAAATAGGCCTTTTGTGTGCATAAAGAAAAAGTCTTAGATCTTTGAGTTCAGATCATGAGGGCAAAAACAAAAGTGTTGTGTTTATAATGTTGTTCAGTGTATATATAAATATATATATATATAATAAAAGATTCAAATATATACTGTTTAAAATGGGAATTTAAAGTTATAACAAGTCTCCATATGTGTCCTTCATTTCATATTCAGTGTTTTCTATAACGATCCGTCTGAAACTCGTTTCCCCCGCAGTGTTCCCCATCAGAGAAAGAACCGCATCGATTTAATGAGTCAAACGTTACTTTTTTGAAACAACAGTAATAATAATACTTGTTTTTTGCGCCTTCAGCTGATTACGGAGTGTCTCCTAATCAGCCTCCCTCCTGTTAAAAACATCATCATGAAACTCAGCAGCAATTAGCCGCTATTTTGTAATGTGAGTTCAATGCAATACTACTGAATAAAGATGCAGTTACCGTAACAGGAAACGACTCTTTTAGTCAATAAACAAAGGAACGAGATACTTTTCTCTGTACGTGATAGACGTAGAGATGAATTTTAAAAAGTTCCTGTCTGCAGACGGCTACTGTGGCTTGGCACACGATCAAAATGGGAGAAAGATTGGGAGAAAAAACTTTCAGCTTGTCAACGTTATTATTATCACACTTTGTCGTTCGTCTCATTATGTCTCATTCTATCGTTTGATTCTACCGTTAGTTGGAGCATCTCTCGAGTCTACAAGTGTCTGTGGTTCTGATGTACTGTATGACTGTGCACTGCCTGACCATGGTGTAAATTCTGATCGAGCAAACTTTTAATAAATAATTATACAGGCCTCATTAATCAATCTTACAGTAAACTTGGAACTAAAACCAAATAACAAAACAAACTAAAAAAATATCCGACGAATTTAAACACCAGTAGGCTTTAAATGACCGATCTTATTCAGGGAGAGCTGATATAGGTTTAGACACGCTCATTATACTCCGTAAAAGTAAAAAGTTCACAGAAAGAAAATAAAATAAAAGCAAATAAAAAGTGCACGCTTTCTCTTTTCGTAGGGTGCCATTACTTTTGTTCTACTCGAACGTCTGGTATTATTCATCTTTGATTGAAGGATTTGATTTGAAATCGTTTTCATATGAAGTGAAGTGTTTTAAATAAACAGATTTATACGTGACGGCGTAATTTTTGTGTCTAAAATCTTTAAAATAAACGTAAACGGAACCTGAATATCAACAGAAATCGCTTTTACATCACATTCAAATTGTTTCATTATCTTAACTTCAATCTTGCACTTCAATTTAACAAACGTTTCATGAGTCACTTCATATTTATACGACTTCATATCAAATGCATGAAGGTAAATAAGACTAGATGCTCGTTTAGGACAAAAGTAATGGCGCCCTATAAAATGATAGAGGAGCGATTGTGTGTCTCTGGTAGCTGACACACTGCGGTGGAAGAGTTTGTGTAGATCTCGGTCAAGAGGTGATCTTTCACCATTTAGGTGGCATTTATTCTGTGTTTAACATTTATGGTGTTTGGTAAGTCCAATGGAATCGCAATCAATACAGGTACACGATATAAAGATTTTTAACCATCCGCACAGGGCATAGTTTTTGTGTCAGATGTGCGCCCTTTTGTGACCATCATGTGCTCCTACCCACATACTCACTCACTCACTCACTCACTCATTTTCGACCGCTTATCCGGAGTGCCAACCCATCGCAGGGCACACACACTCTCTCATTCACTCACACACTCACACACTAAGGACAATTTTCCAGAGATGCCAATCAACCTACCATGCATGTCTTTGGACCGGGGGGAGGAAACCGGAGTACCCGGAGGAAACCCCCGAGGCACGGGGAGAACATGCAAACTCCACACACACAAGGCGGAGGCGGGAATCGACCCCCCAACCCTGGAGGTGTGAGGCGAACGTGCTAACCACTAAGCCACCGTGTCCCCCTACACACATACATTAAGCAAAATTATTTCTGATAGTTAAAATAATTTTAGTACTGATTGATCATCAAACTGATTCAAATATAGTTAGAATATAATCAATTTGACATCAACAAAAAAATCCCAGGTCCACCAGGCTGCTGCAGCTGGGCCCCTGAGCATGGCCCTTAACCATCAATTGCTCAGTTGTATAAAAAAATGTAAGTCGTTCTGGATAAGGGCGTCTGCCAAATGGCGTGATTATAATACGTCACCATAACGCATTAATTATGCATGGCGCACGCTGCAGAGAGGAACTTTTTTATTGTATTAAGTTTATTGCACTTTTTTGTTGATTTGAAATTTGTTTAATTGCTGTTTGAGTTTTCTTGTGACTGTTAGTCAATTTTGTTTGTTACTTATTATCACAACTCATTTACTACTTATTTATGCTACTGCTTATCATTATTTGTGCTGTTATTATAGTAAAGCTTTGAAAAATCTGCATTTTCTCATTTTTTATTTGAGGCAGTTGAGTGGGCAGAAATCTAAAATCTCGTCTAGGGCACTAACAGAGACTGAGGCAGCGCTGCATTCGGGTTAGGGTTAAGGTTTTATAGGAACGATCCATATTCACGTGTAAATGCTCTTGCGAATGATTCATGAGTAAATTTGCTTGTAACAAACGATTTTTCTTTATCTTCATCTTCCTCAAAAACTCACTTAGCCACAATTTTCTCTCTCATTATTAAAGGCAAGATAAAAAGCCAAGACCTGTCTACTTTCATTTCTGACTTTTTTACCTTCACAAAATTTGTTGTTTCTCTACAATGTTCTAACTGAACGCGTTACTTATATGAGGTTTTGCATTAATGCACCGTTTCGTTTTTTTACCCATATAAAAAAGACTGGAACATTCTGATGCTGTTCAGCAGAGGTGGGAGTAAGTCACACACGTGCAAGTCACAAGTAAGTCTCAAGTCATGAATGTCAAGTCAAAGTCAAGTCGAGTCTTTTTTTTTAATATTTGTCAAGCAAGTCTCAAATTTGCGACTTAAGTCTGACTCGAGTCAAGTCGAGTCCCGATCTCTGAGTCAAGTTAACTCAAGTCCGAGTCAAGTCTCGAGTCATGAATGTCAAGTCAAAGTCGAGTTGAGTCTTTTTTTTTTAATATTTGTCAAGCAAGTCTCAAATCTCAAATTTGCGACTTAAGTCTGACTCGAGTCAAGTCGAGTCCCCCATCTCTGAGTCATTTAACTCAAGTCCGAGTCAAGTCTCGAGTCATGAATGTCAAGTCAAAGTCAAGTCGAGTCTTTTTTTAATATTTGTCAAGCAAGTCTCAAGTCTCAAATATGCGACTTAAGTCTGATTTGAGTCAAGTCATATGACTCAAGTCTCCCATCTCTGCTGTTCAGGTCTATTTTATAGCCAGGAGCGGTTTTTAAATGCCTCCAGAATTTTCTAAATATCTCAGAAGAGACTGTTCAACCTTCTTGATGTATAATACATCCGTTTGTAAAGAATGTATGCAGAGTTCTTTTAGGTCCCCAAATAACATCGTTGATGATAGACGACCTGATCTGGAAATCTCAGCCTTTACACTACTGGTTGATCTGAATTTCTTGATTCTGGAATAGAAGCAGCTCGGACAGGTTTATAATAACACGCTCGTTCTGATATGTTATCGTTTCCATAGTAACAGCTCGTAGGCTGAACGTTCCACATCACCTGATTATTGGTGTTTGTTTAGCTTTACAAAAATAGTCTCCAGAGTCTCCAGTTTGTACCAGACAGCGGTAAAGCTAAAACTTTCCAACATCTACAAGACAGAGAAGTGTTTTTCAGTAATATACTCAAAAAAGGAAGGAAAGACTGTTTATAGCTGCTATAACGTATATTTATATTATATATATCAGGAACTAGCAGGTTTCCTGGATGTTCCACAACATTAAATTTCATTAGAAATGTGTTAAATCTATATAAAGATAAGCTGTTATTGGATAATAATCATCAGTAACTCCTCTTCATCATTAACTCTTCTTCACTGCACCACCCTGTCGTTGATACACAAAGGTGTTTTATTCCTCTTATTCCTTACATTAGGGCTTTTTTAATCACACTGCAGAACACACACAGTGCCACAGTTTATTCAGAATTTTCCTCTTTCTTAGACTCTCATGGATCTTGTATCCCAGCAGTAGTGTTAATTTCGTCAGACGAGACGAGACGAAATATGTTCGTCAACAACCTTTTTTTTTCATGAATAAGACGAGACGATGACGAGACTGCACCGCTGTCCAAAAACGCTGACTAAGACTAAATTAACATGCATTATTGTATTGTAGACGAAAATGTTTTGTATAAAATAAAAACTAAGATAAAATCTCTCTTCATTTTCGTCTACAATTGTCTCTGCTTTTTCGTCAGCTGTAACGCCTTTAAAATATTCAGCACGAGTTCGCGGCTTCGCTGTTGCTCAAGTTACAGGTCCGTGAATCGGATCCCGCTTATTATATTGTTACCTACCAAATAAATCGATAATTTGACACAAAATGATGATTTAAAAGAGGAGTTTATTGATTTAAAAACAATTGTATTGTTTCCGCTGAAGAAAATAGTGCGCTCCGTCTCTACGGTGAGAATCCTGTGTGTCCATGGCAACGCTCTGTTTTTCATGGCAATGGTGTGTTATAGTTCGCAGCGGTCTGTTATCAAGAAATAAAATAGTGTGTGTGTAGAAAGAATTCGTCCACACGCCGCTCAAAAATAATAAATAAATAAATAAATAAATAAAAACTCCTGAGCACAAGTCCACCCGGGTCTAGTCAGTCTTTTTGTGTTAAATTATATTTCCTGTCGCTGCGCAGGCTCTTTTATTGTACATGACAGCTTATGTCCCGATGACCGGTCTTTGCATTACGATTAAAAGCAGTATCAATAAAGTAAAAAATGTGATGTGCGGTCAAGTTCGAGTGTGTGCACTGTTTAAACGTGTGTTCTCAACGTCTCACTGATACTTTTGTGATTCGCGGAGTTTTGACAAGTTTTATAGCCTTGATATTGTTTCTTATTCAAAAGTGGTGACAGAAAAAACTCAGCACCCCCCAACCTGAAACCTCTTCACACCCCCCTGTCACAATCACATCATAATCAAAATGAATAATTAGGCTTAAAAGCAAATGTATATGTAAGGGAATGAAGTTTAACAATTACATGTAATATTGCTCCAAATATCATCAATAATGGTGTGTGCAATACACACACACACACACACACACACACACACACACACACACACACACACATATATATATATATATACACCTACAGTTTTGATCTTAGGCTTTTCATTAAGTTATTTATTTCCACTATAACACTTGTGTTCCTGATATTATTGCATTTAATGAGGCCTCGTTGTATTTATCCTTACAATAGATTCCAGATGTGGTCAAGCTACAATTTTTTGACTAAAACTAGACTAAAATTAAAAGACTTTTAGTCGACTAAAACTTGACTAAGATACCTTGAGTTTTCTTTTGACTAAAACTAGACTAAAATGACGAGACTTTTAGTCGACTAAAACTAAGACTAACAAAAAAGATATGTGAATGACTAAATATGACTAAAACTAACAAGGACATTTGGCACAAGACTAAGACTAAGACTAAATTAAAAATAGGTGACGAAATTAACACTACCCAGCAGGCACTGGGGCGCCGTCTGCCTTCACGTTTTATTCTGTCCCGATCCTGCTGAGCTTTTGGCAGGGGGAAACATAGTCTCCTAGGTGTAGAGATGTTTTCAGGCTTCGCTGTGGGATATTTAGAGCTTTAACGAGCAGTTTTTCCAAAGTGAGAAACGATCCACTTTTAACGTGGGTGAAGTGGATGAAACAGTTTATGTACAGGAGTGTATAGAAAAATATATCTTTTTATTTTAAACACATGTTTAATGTGTTTTTCAGTACGGAATAGTTTTTGTGTCTCATCTTCAACCGCTTATCCGAACTACCTCGGGTCACGGGGAGCCTGTGCCTATCTCAGGCGTCATCGGGCATCAAGGCAGGATACACCCTGGACGGAGTGCCAACCCATCGCAGGGCACACACACACACACACACACACTCTCATTCACTCACACACTCACACACTACGGACAATTTTCCAGAGATGCCAATCAACATACCATGCATGTCTTTGGCTCGGGGAGGAAACCGGAGTACCCGGAGGAAACCCCCGAGGCACGGGGAGAACATGCAAACTTCACACACACAAGGCGGAGGCGGGAATCGAACCCCCGACCCTGGAGGTGTGAGGCGAACGTGCTAACCACTAAGCCACCGTACCCCCATACGGAAGACAGATTGTTTTTTTTTACACACACAATGTCTTTGGACTGATAGGAGAATAAGTACTTAGACACTACAGATATTTAGCCTTAGGACTCGTTGGTGATTTGAGACATCAACCTTTACAGTAAAAAGTAATTTGCTTTATACAGCAGTGTATTTGGGGTAATGAGGATATTTGAGGGCTCTGATGGATTCAAAAATACTCCATAAACAGGGGCAGGTGATTGGAGAGACCTTCATTTATAGAATCCAGACCCGAGGTATTGTGGGCGTACTGTATGTCTGTGGTCATTTGTTTTGTTGAAATCTTCATCTTTTCTTCAGATTCAGTTTCTTCGATGAGATTAAATTGTGCTGAAACATTTCCTGCTTCTGTACATCGCTCTGTGTTGTAAACATCTACAACGTGTAATGCTCCTGTATGCTTACAGAGACATATCATGGTGCTCCCTCCACCGTGCTTCATCACATGTAAGATGGTGTTCTCGATCAGTCGCTCAGCTCTTTCTTCTCCCAAAAATAGGAATATTGTGGGAACAAAATCCAGACCCAAATGCAGGGATAGAAGACAGACAGGGGTTTAATTATCCAAACAACACAACCAAGACACAGGAAAACACTAGTGGAAAACAAAAACCATAAAACTGAGAACACCAGGTAACAAATTTTTAACAAATGTGCAACATGTGTAAATAGGGACGGAAAGACGGAAAGCAAACCCTTCCTGGAGCGCCCTCTGGTGTTCTGACAGGGACTTGTCCAAGCCATCATGACAAATCAATCAGATTCAAGTTAAAATATATTACGTTTCTCAAGATAATGTGATTTCATGCAACTGCTTTTGCTAAACTGAACTTAAACCTGTTTTTAATAATTCAAGTGAATGATAGAGTGTGTCATCTATTCACACTGTATTAAAATAAAGTGATGTAAACTACAGTAAAACTCCAGTGGTACATTTAGCTGATTAAACCCTGCATGGTAGAATAGAGAGGGGGTCACGGTGGCTTAGTTGTTAGCACGTTCGCCTCACACCTTCAGGGATGGGGGTTCGATTCCCACCTCCGCCTTGTGTGTGTGGAGTTTGCATGTTCTCCCTGTGTCTCGGGGGTTTCCTCCGGGTACTCTGGTTTCCTTCCCCGGTCAAAGACATGCATTGTAGGTTGATTGGCATCTCTGGAAAATTGTCCATAGTGTGTGATTGTGTGAGTGAATGAGAGTGTGTGTGTGTGCCCTGTGATGGGTTGGCACTCCGTCCAGGGTGTATCCTGCCTTGATGCCCGATGACGCCTGAGATAGGCACAGGCTCCCCGTGACCCGAGGTAGTTCGGATAAGCGGTAGAAAATGAGTGAGTGAGAGAGGTAGAAAGAGCATTGTTCATGTGTCTGTTACAAAACACCGGGGGTGAGGGTTTAGTTCTCAGCTCACAGGTAAGCTTGGGATTGAATTTTTAATTATTCTGGGATTAAAAAAGCAGACTAATTGTGTTGATGTGGAACCGAAGCAATGTTCGCTTTTGGTTTGAATTTTTGTTTCAAGCTGAATTACTTCTGAATTATTTGTTCCAAAGTATTTCTGATGTTTTACTGATTATTTGTTCTCTGTGTAACTGTTGATTAGTGGTTCCATTAAACTCCATGAACATCAAACCAGTTTAGGCAGAAATGTGTGAATTCTGCTGTGGCCGTTAATGTTTTCCCATTTAAGTGTTTGATCCTTTTTCCCAGTACTCTGTTGTTCCAGTCTGTTGGTAGAATAGAAATGGTCTTATGGGAAAAACTGGAAAAACTGGCTGTGAGTCTGATCTAAAGCGAGTCAGGACGCTGTCGTTCTTTCAGCGTGTTTTAGACGTGTGTTTTTCCCCTCTGTTGATGATCTTACACTGAATTTTAGTGTTGAAGAGAAATCTGAGCTGCTTTTTATATGAACAAACACTCGGAGCTTCTCAGAGAACAGAAATGGGTTTGATTTCAACATTTACTCTGAAGATATAAACATTTGTTTGAACGTTTCTATGAATATATCGTCCACTAGTATTCTAGGGAAAAACCAAAATACTGATGAAACGCTACAGAGTGTTTACTTTCGAATGAGCTTCATACAGTATTAACACCACTGTGGAGTGAGACATGACAAAAACGTTCAGTACTGAACATTGACACAAACAAACAGGAGAAAACTCAATTTCTTTGGCCTCTATTAACTCTTAACTCCTTAATGTTTTCCCTGAGAACTTTCCTGAGTGAGTTACGCCATGTTGACGTGCTCTGAGACACAAATGACAACAGTATCTCTCTGATCCAGCTACGTTTGGAGAACAACGAAGAGTTTAACAAGAGCCTAAGTTTTCTTAGCTGTGGACGATTTCCCATCATCACCTTCACCCTCACCTGTCCACTTTAACCGGGACGTCTTCCTCGATCGAAGCAGATGAGCGACATTTGACACTTCTGGTTGGTAGATAAAATGATTTTATAGACTTTTTCTGATGGAGACATTTTAATGGTCTATAAAGACCGAATCTTTTTCTCTGAGGAAAAAGACCCCAGGTTTGTAAAACATCTTAAAACAACTCGCACAACTCCACACTCTTTCAAAAAAATAAACCCAGTTGGAAAGGAAAGAGTGTGCAGGTAGACACGGACAAAAACACTGCAACGGCTCATGTTTTCTGCTAACGAGCTGAGACTGTAGAACAAAACACCCCTGGGGACAGGACTTATTCATCCTGGAACATATTACATTGGACTTAGGACTAGTACTGTATTCCTCTTTAATACCTTAACTTTAACCGAGAGACACACAAAAAGGTAAAATTTATATTTTTAAATAAATACCAATTCTCAATTAACGCTAGGCTGTGAGTCATCCTCCTGTTTCAGACACTTAAGAACATGAGGATTTTCAGAGATCGTTCCCTCGAGCAAGATGACCACAAGGATGAGACCGGCTAGTGTCTAAAACTCTGTAGAGATCTCATTAAAAATCAAAGCTAAATCAAACAGAGATTAGGAATAAAGTCTAAGCCCAGGCTTATTTTATTTAGAAGGAGATATATATCGCCTACGCTGGAAAGCAGGTGCCTCTAAGGTGAGAACATTACATAACAGAAAGTAGATCGGAGCACTTTTATACAACCTGGAACGAGAGCGTAGCACGTTGGGTCAGACCCGTAGGCCCGGATGCAGCCTGCAGCGTGGAGTGAAACGTGCCTCGTATTGAACATTAGGTCAGATTCGCAGCACGATATCTGTTTTCTCTCCAAGACTTCTGCTCTCCTGGATTCACAGGGAGTCTTGGCAGAAACAGATCACTCCCACGAGCACCAGGCAAAGTAAGCATTTGTAAGTCTGAGTAAAAAATACGGAAATAAACTGCAACTTTTTTCTCATGTCGGATAACTTTTGCTTGATTTATACTCACTTTTATTTGGCTCAAGTGAATTCTGCATTAATGTTGAGAGAGAAATGAAGATGAAGAGAGAAATGAAGATGAAGAGAGAAATGAAGATGAAGAAAGATGAATGAAGATACACCTGTTTAGTTTTGCCTCATTTAGTTACCCCTGAAGGAGCAGTAGGAAGAATTTATAGTCCCTGGCTATCTCCCCTCTTTTACATACAGGAGGTCACAGAAGCCTATGACTGGCTAGTGTCACTGTGATTGACAGAGGACAGATTGTACGCCCCTCCCACCCATGCTACTTGTATTATGTATCACTAAATAACTTGGTTATTTAAAAAAAAATTAACATTTTTAAGCCACAGTGATCAACTTTATCGTTCATTACATCAGTGTAGATATTTCTATTTTAACGTAATTGCCAAGGAACACATTTTATTTTATTTTATCTAACCTATTTTTAATCAAGACTTTCACCGCTGAGAGAAAATATCAGACCTAAATTGTCTAATTTTGCACTTTATATGAAAGTGACTGTACAAAACTGGGGGAAAACTTTATACTGCAATACAATTAACTCTGTAATCCTTTTTTTTTTTTCATTTATTTTTCTGTTGTATCGGAAAACGATATGAATAAAATTGGAATAAATAGAAATACATTCAATACATACAAATATTTACTCATAATTAATTATATATTACGCCTACATTTTAACCTACAATTTCTGTAATTAATTAATAATTATTTAATCATCATTATCACTGATAAGAGAGAGAGAGAGGGAGAGAGAGAGAGAGAGAGAGAATGCTGAACTGATACATGGGTGTTCAGATTTATAACAGTAGATGGCGCCAGGAGCGTGTGTGTGTGTGTGTGTGTGTGTGTGTGTGTGTATTTGTATGTATGTGTATTTCTGTATGTGTATTTCTGTATGTGTATGTGTGTATGTATGTATGTGTATGTATGTATGTGTGTGTGTGTGTGTGTGTGTGTGTGTGTATGTGTTTGTATGTATGTGTATGTATGTATGTGTGTGTATGTGTTTGTATGTATGTGTATTTCTGTCTGTGTGTCTGTATGTATGTGTGTGTGTGTGTGCGTGCGTGTGTGTGTGTGTATTTCTGTATGTGTGTGTGTGTGTTTGTGTGTGTGTGTGTTTGTGTGTGCATGTGTGTGCGTGCGTGTGTGTGTGTGTATGTGTGTGTTTGTGTGTGTGTATGTGTGTGTGTGTGCGTGTGTGTGTGTGTATTTCTGTATGTGTGTGTGTGCGTGTGTGTATTTCTGTATGTATGTGTGTGTGTGTGTGTGTGTGTGTGTGTGTGTGTGTGTATGTGTGTGTGTATTTCTGTATGTATGTGTGTGTGTGTGCGTTTGTGTGTGTGTATGTGTGTGTATTTCTGTATGTGTGTGTGTGTATGTGTGTGTGTGTATTTCTGTATGTGTGTGTGTGTGTGTGTGTGTGTGTGTGTGTGTGTGTGTGTGTGTGTGTGTGTGTGTGTGTGTGTGTGTGTATGTGTGTGTGTGTGTGTGTGTGTGTGGATGTGTGTGTGTGTGTGTGTGTATTTCTGTATGTGTGTGTGTGTGTGTGTATGTGTGTGTGTGTGTATTTCTGTATGTATGTGTGTGTGTGTGTGTGTGTGTATGTGTGTGTGTGTGTGTGTGTTTGTGTGTGTATGTGTGTGTGTATTTCTGTATGTATGTGTGTGTGTGTGTATGTGTGTGTGTGTGTGTGTGTGTGTGTATTTCTGTATGTATGTGTGTATGTGTGTGTGTGTATTTCTGTATGTATGTGTATGTGTGTGTGTGTGTGTATTTCTGTATGTATGTTTGTGTGTGTGTGTGTGTGTGTGTGTGGATCTCTTTAATCAGCCTCTAGTTTGCACAAAATATTTCCAAATAATTTGCACATAACTGACTTTTTGTAAACAAATTTGTTTATAAAGTAAATGTACAAACCCAGGAACAGAAGAGATTGTACATGTAAAAGTCAAAGAAGTTTGGTTTAAGAAAAAGGCCAGCACCATGCCGCAGGTTGGGGGACATTGTCCTGACAGCCTCGATGCCTTTCTTGTATTTTTATTTATTTATTCATTTAGCAAAGACCTCAGGGTTTTATTTCCAGAGAGGAGGAGGTCTTCCCTGTCGACTCTCACATAAACAGGTTTCCGCTCATTTCTCTTTTTTACCCAGTCCCAGCACAAAGCTGATCAGAGGTCAGTGTTATTTCATTGCTGAATGCACGCCGGGTGAGAAACAGCCTCCGAGGCTGACTCGGGGTCAGTCGTACGACAGCTCAGCTCACGCCTAAAAGACTCAGGCAGTGTTCAGTTGCTATGCAGCCTTAGCGTTTGTCTCAAGAACTTTAGCTGCTCTCTTAACAAATTATGTTTTGTGCAGGAGCACGGCCCGTGATTCAGAGTGCAGAGTGCTCCAAAGAAGCCTCTTTCTAATAAGCGTTGAGCGAGAGTATTAGTGTTTAAAGGTGAATGTGTGTACGTTAACAGTGTGTGTACACACTCTCGAAAACCTCAGCAATGTTTGTTTGGTAAACGTGTAACCTTCAGCAATGTTTATATTAAAATGATTTCAGCGAATTAAGACCTGATTTATGTTGTTCAGAGTCTTTTGGTGGCTACAAAATACTTGAAACTTTGCAACTGCTGTATTTAAAAACGAGCGAGATCGAGAAATTACACGAATTGTTCCATTGTGGCCACAAAAAACAACCATGGAAATGATATAATATTTCACTTCACTTCACATCTCTGTGATTATTTCTTTTGTGGCCACAATGGTCCAGTTCAGTTGTTATCTCACTCACTTGTTTAAAAAGTATTTTGTGTGACCAACAGAGCCTAATAAAAATAAAATAAAAAATCTTTCCCCATTGTCACTACAAAGTTAGCTTACTTTTTAACTTGTTTAGAGACTTTATTTTAAAAAACACCTAGCATTAATTGTGCTGCAGTTGATATGGTGCTTCAGTATGTAAAGCTGGACTATGTTGTGCTTTTGTGAGTCACTGTTTCCAAACAACCATCACTGATCACCACTTATAATACTGACCAATCACTGATCACCACTGATCCCACTGACCAATCACTGACCACCACTGATCCCACTGACCAATCACTGACCAATCACTGACCACCACTGATCCCACTGACCACCACTGATCCCACAAACCAATCACTGGCCACCACTGATCCCACAAACCAATCACTGACCACCACTGATCCCACAAACCAATCACTGGCCACCACTGATCCCACAAACCAATCACTGACCACCACTGAAAACCACTGATCCCACTGACCACCACTGATCCCAATGACCACCACTGACCAATCACTGACCACCACTGATCCCACTGACCACCACTGACCACCACTGATCCCACAAACCAATCACTGACCACCACTGAACCCACTGACCACCACTGACCACCACTGATACCCCTGACCAAACACTACATTCACTCCGTTTAATTCAATTAACTTTGTTTTTAGTATAAAACAATTCTGTGAATAAGTAATTTAGGGCTAGTAAATCGCAGCCACATGCTCACAATGATGAATGTTGTGGTTCACGCTTCATAACTCATGAATAAGAAGGAACACTTACATTATAGCAGCTGTAAACCGTCTTCCCCTCAGCAGACTCTCTGTTTTAGTAAGTTAATGAGACAAAAACGCAGCTTGAGACCACGAAACGTGAACTCCTGTAAAGTTCACTAAAACTAGAAACTCCTTATTTAAGGCAAGTGTTACCATAGCAACAATTATATGTTTCTTTGTTTTATTAAAACACATCACATTTAAACCAAAATTATCAGTCTTAGTGCTTGGTGACATGACGATATAATAAAGATACTGAGATAAATGATGCCACAGGTTCTGATTTTCCTGGTTGTCTACTGAATAATACACCATGATGGAAATGTGTGCACCGTCTCCCCTCGCAGTACGGTATGCTCTGTTCTTCTCTTCCTATGTCTCTCACTTTGGGCCAAAAGTGAGGCCCTTGCTGTAATTGTACATTCTGTGACATTAGTGTGAGAGAAAGGAGAAGAAAACAAAAACGGCCACAACTTTGGAGCTCTCAAACTGTCCTGTGCGCCACCATCAGCGACAGAAAAATGAAAGAAGTGGGAGGACAGGTTTGATGTACAAGGACACAGTCACACACACACACACACACACACAGAATGTTACTAAACAGCAAGGCTCCGACTGAGGGGAAGGTGGAGGGACACCAACCTTTATGTTAAAACAAATTGCTAAAAAGTCCTATTTTAAGATATTTGTATTACAGATAATAAAAATAATAATAATATTAATTAGTAGTAGTACTAGGGGGACACGGTGGCTTAGTGGTTAGCACGTTCGCCTCACACCTCCAGGGTTGGGGGTTCGATTCCCGTCTCCGCCTTGTGTGTGTGGAGTTTGCATGTTCTCCCCGTGCCTCGGGGGTTTCCTCCGGGTACTCCGGTTTCCTCCCCCGGTCCAAAGACATGCATGGTAGGTTGATTGGCATCTCTGGAAAATTGTCCGTAGTGTGTGATTGCGTGAGTGAATGAGAGTGTGTGTGTGTGTGTGCCCTGCGATGGGTTGGCACTCCGTCCAGGGTGTATCCTGCCTTGATGCCCGAAGACGCCTGAGATAGGCACAGGCTCCCCGTGACCCGAGGTAGTTTGGATAAGCGGTAGAAGATGAGTGAGTGAGTGAGTGAGTAGTAGTACTAGATAAAATTGCCTGTGATTAGACTTTTTCTTAATCTTTTGACTTTTTCTTAATCTGTAATTTAAAAAAAAATCTAAGGCATTCATACTGCATTAAAAATAGCAAGTACACTTTTACCTGCAGGTCAAAAAAGGTTTCTTTGGTAAAATTTAGAAGCCTGTATGCCACATTGTGATGTTTTCTTGTTTGTAGGAAAACCGGTAGGTTATTGTGTCGTTTTTTATGCACTATTGCATGTAGAGAAGCCTATAGGGCACATTTCTATGTTTTGTTACCTGGAGGAAGCATATAGAGCAGTTTTTTATGTTTTATTGCATATAGGGAAGCCTATATGACACTTTTATATGATTTGTTGTCTGTAGAAAGCCTATATTGATGATTTTTATGTTTTACTGCATGCAAGAAGCTTATAGGGCACTTTGCACGTTTTATTGCATGTAGGAAAGCCTATAGGGCACTTTATCATATTTATGTGTGTGTGCATAGGACAGCCTGTAGGGCACTGCATCACATTTTCATCATGTATTCTTGAACGCACACTTGGAATGGACACAGAAATAGTAACCCATCGTTTTGTTTTCATTTATGTCTGGAGAAAATGTGGGTAAATATCCTCATGCATCTGAAACAGGAACTTTCTTTTAGATAAGAAAATTGCCTTTCCGATTTGAAAACAGCATTTTTTACAGCATATCAAACATGTTTAGACTGAAGAAGAGGCTTTAGAGGCTGTCTAACATACGCTACATGGTTAGAATGTAAGTATAAAACTAATTTTTTTTCTTATATATATATTTTTTTTTTAACCTAAAAAAACAATCAAATATGTTAAATAATTTGACAGGCAGAAAGAGGAGATTTTTTAAGAGGATTTGTTTTATTTTA
>NC_083482.1:15790404-15802904 GCF_030014155.1 Tachysurus vachellii | reverse complement strand
CACTTTAGATGCATGTCAGGAAAGAAGCTGACGTACGCCACGGTGCGATTGTGTTGAGGAGGCGGAGCCTAAAGGCAGTTTTTTGCCTCATGGCCTATTACTGAGTAACTCAGTGTGGAAAGTCGGGACACGCTGAGGAATGACCTTCATGAGAACATTTTATCGCTCAATCCCCTTGTGGAAAATGATCTTTTTCGGATCTTTCCACGTTACTCTAATAAAGGTCATCTTTAGTCAGTGATCTTAATAAGAGGTTTTTGTACACTTTGTCTTTATTAGGATTAACACCAAGTGAAGCCACATGAGTAACAGTAGGTACATTAACAGTAGCCTAGTAAACACAGTATGGTCCCTTATTTAAATTCCCACCGTGCTTCACCCCAGGGTTTGCCATGCTCGCTCTGAATGCCAGCGTTTGATGGACTATCTGCAGGTCTACAGGTCAACATGCCGTGGACCATTTCAACCGAAATAAAGCCTCTGACTTCGTGGCCGAGCGCCAGAAATGAGAGACACATTAATGCTATACAAATCTTACATGTTCACTCGAAACAGTCCAAATAAACGCTTCCTTCCTGCTCCGTGTCTTTATTTCCGAAAGAAAGAAGCGTTGTGTGGATGAAATCAGGGATGAATGAGTGTAATGGAGATGGTTAGTTACTGCTAATGCTTCTAAACGGTTCGGTACAAATAAGCAGGAAAGAGCGAGTTTCCTTTGTGTTTCTCTGAAGCTCGAGGACGACAGAGATGTTTCACAAAATCGTCTGTCAGAGAAGCTTCGTGGGTTTGCCGCACGCTAGTCACCTGGAGGTGCGAGAAAAACAACACCAAACCTGTTCAGGCACATGTCTGACCCCTGAACTCGATAGTGACCGAAAACAGGATAATTAGAGAGTCATTAAAGGCTTAGAGCTGGTGGAAATGTACATTAGCACAGTTACAGCAACCGTCAAGCGCGTACTGGTTCCTTCTGTCATCCAGTAGTCAACACTTTCAGGGATAAATCATTTCAAAACATATATTTAGTTAGTCTTGGAAAATAACTTGTTAACATTCAGGTCCAAAATATTTAAATATAAAGCTAAAAGTAAAAATAATAAATATATATAAAGTGCACGTGTTAATATCGTGCACGATGACAGAAAAAACCATCACTTTTGTGACGTCTGTAAAAATACCTGTGACCTTTTGACGTGAGAATATTTACTGTAATAGTCTCCTGTGATTTGGAGCTGAATGATAGTTTACAGTATATTAATACAATATTGTGTTTGCTTGTGCACGTTAGTGTATTGTTTACATTTTCACTGTTTCCTCCTGCGCACAAGCGATTTCCTCTGGAAACGAAAGTGACGTGTGAAAGTGTTTTTGACCGTGGATTTCCTCAAACATGTCATACACACGTACACACATACACACACACATACACACACGTACACACACATACACACATGCACACACATACACACACATGCACCCTTATATGCAGGGTTTCCTGTTTTCCCCCATCAAATAGAAAGGAGTCTCTGACCTAGAAACAGTAAACTGATAAAACAGAGGTTACACATTTAAAAAAAAAAAGAGATATAGTTTGCTCACTTACACAAGAGATCTTCACAACAGACCACCATTACGAACAAAGACAGTCGACAACAAAGTTCTGGCAGTGGTGTCAAATTTTTACTGCGTGTTTAGCGTATAGTGTTGAGTTCTGCTACGACAATTAACTACAGTCCACCAATAGGAGCCTTCGGCAAACTCAGGGAGCAGGCAGAAACGTTTCTGTTTATGCAAATGAGCTCATGAATGATTAATGTAACATGATCAGCAAACACGACCTGTAACTCTTTACGGCGTGTTCTTTAACCGCCGGTCTGTTAGAGCGCGACAAGGAATAATCTTAAACGATCTAAATCCAGCTTTAGTAAATCCACGAAACAAAGGCCACGTAATGACACATTAGACATGAAGGTGTTGTTCTTCCTAGTTGCTCTGAGGTTCTTAATTCAAACACTAGGTTTAATTAAGCGTGAGTTACTCATGAGTTCTACATCTACACATAGCATTAAACAAATTAAATTAAATGTCAGAGGTGACTCACGTCTCTGTTTACACGATGTATATTATGTATAGTATAAAATGCGCAGGAGTAAAATCCCTCCCCTGCGTTGTCGTCGATGCTGAAGGATTCGGGTTGTTCGTTAGTTACTTTTCGTCATGTTGCAGCTCGCTGTGTTTTTAATACAAGTTTCTGTTTTGAACACAAAACAGTGTTCAGAGCAATAAAAGCGAGGCTTCAGGCGGTTTAGCAGGAGTTTCAGTAAGAGGTTAGAGGTAAGTAAAGGTCACATATAAACCTGTGTATAAACATCAAGGGTGTTTGGTGTGTAACAAACTGCATCATCATGTTTCTGTAGATCTTTACTGTATCTATTCATTCTTTCTTTCTTTTCTTCTTTTCTTCTTTCATCAGGTTATCCATCTATTCAATCATCCCCGTGTCTTCATACATCCATTTATTCATTCATTCTTAAACGTATTCAGTAACTTTTCCACCATGCAATTGGTTCGTTTAATTATTCATCTATTCACTCGCTCATCTAACAGACCCTGTTTGTACAGGTATCGATCAGTTTATTTATCTGTCTATTCATCCATTCTTCCATCCATTATTCCGTCCATCAGTTCATCTGTCAATCCATTCATCTATCATTTATATATGTCTAAAATCTGCCTCATTTATTCATTTATTCATTCATTCATTCACCTGTCTATGTATCCAACCTTTCATTGTCCATCTGTCAGTTCATCTGACTGTCCATTTATCCATCTATATATCTATTCTTTGATCCGTTCACTTGTTTGTTCATTCTTTCCAGTCATCCCTCCACTAATCAGTTCTTCTGTCACTTCAACTTTCCATTAATAATGCTGTATCTTTCAATCCATTCCTTCACAGATTCATGCATTCATTAATCCGTTACTTTATCTATTGATTTTTTTATCCATCGGTCAATCGATGCATCCATCCATCCATCCATTTATCCATCAGTAAATTTACCCACTGATCCATTGATCGATTCATTGCCGGATTGTTTTGTTTGTTCATTCATTCTTTCATTCGTTCATTAACCTATTTATCCATTAACTCATTCATCCTTGAATCCATCTTTTTATCTCTATATTTTTCTGCTCATCCTCCCATCATTATATTTACTCATCCATCCATTCATCCTTCCATTTATCCATCCACCCCTTAACTCTTTGTTTGGTCTTATGTTCCTCCATCCATCCTTCCTTCCTCTTTAGTACATTAGCACCTCTCTCTCTCTCTCTCTCTCTCTCTCTCTCTCCCTCTTTCTCTCTCTAGTGCTGAGATCATCTGATACAGTATTGAATTTCCACCCTGTGATGTTTTCATCCCTTCACTCATACTTTTACCGGGTACTCTCCCTTTTCTGCAGCACACACACACACGCGCACACACACACACACACACACACACACACACACAGAGGATGTGGTGAGATGCTGTCTGCTTTTCTTCCTCTGTTGTTCTGGATAAATCAATAACACACTGGGTCTTAAAGGACATGAGAAACACAGAAGGTCCATTTTTTATTCCAGATTTATTCAAGCTGTTAGTGTGATGCGTCGCGTGAGTCAGAGTAAACTCGGGGACGTCCACTAATAAAATCATGAAATCTGGAATAGGGTTTCTCTGTGATGCTCAGGGGACATTTCTGACTGATCGCCTTTATCCTATATACAACGTCAGTGGGCGTGGCCTCTTCCAGATTGACTCCGCCCTCTCCCACAGCACCACGGCTCTCTGAACGGTTAAATTACGAAGCAGCCAATTAGACCAAAGAGACTTACGGCGGTAGACCTGCGAAGTGCAACGGCAGTAAAATATTTTACGATTTAAAAACAAACAATAAAAGCGTCCACTCTTTCCCTCTCCCACAGACACACACTTAACGACAGATACACGAGTTCATGCTGTTTTCTCCAACACTGGAAAATAACCTCGTTCCCTTTTTTTTCACCCGCGACTGTATTTCACAAAGACGTCCTCCATCGCTCTTATGGACTAACTTTCCACCTCAAAATCGAGATCAGACTCAGGGGTCGTGTCGCTCGGACCAGAGCGTCTCTTACAGAGAAATAAATCAGCCACACCGCGACGTCTCGCTTCTTCAATCCGTCCGTGAGAGCAGCCGGGATCTGAGTATGAGCTTTTCTTTTTTCTCTGTTGTTTTTTTCAGGTAACATCATCGGCTCAGGGATCTTCATCTCTCCAAAGGGGGTTCTGGAGCATGCCGGCAGCGTGGGCTTCTCCCTCATCGTCTGGGTCCTCGGAGGAGGGATCTGTGCTCTGGGGTCACTGTGTTACGCCGAACTGGGCGTCACCATCCCCAAATCCGGCGGAGATTACTCCTATGTGACGGAAATCTTTGGCGGACTGGTGGGGTACGAGGGATTTCTGTTTATCTCGATTTATGATGAAACAATTCATTTCCTGTCACAGAAATTACAATATTTTTGTATTTGAAACAATTACAAACTTTTTGTAAAAAGAGAGATAGAAGCAGGAAGAAAAGAAGAGATAGAGAGAACGGGATGGAGATACAGAGAGATACAGAGAGAAAGAGAGAGAGATACAACTATAGTGACGGATAGAGAGAGAGAGAGAGAGAGAGAGAGAGAGAGAGAGAGAGAGAGAGAGAAAGGGAGAAGCAGGAAGAGAAGAAGAGATAGAGAGAATGGGATGGACATACAGAGAGATATAGAGAGAAAGAGAGAGAGATACAACTATAGTGACAGATAGAGAGAGAGAGAGAGAGACAGTGAGAAAGGGAGAAGGAGGAAGAGAAGAAGATAGAGAGAATGGGATGGAGATACAGAAAGATATAGAGAGAAAGAGAGAGAGATACATCTATAGAGGCAGATAGAGAGAGAGAGAGAGAGAAAGGGAGAAGCAGGAAGAGAAGAAGAGATAGAGAGAAAGGGATGGAGATACAGAGAGATACAGAGAGAAAGAGAGAGAGATACAACTATAGTGACAGATAGAGAGAGAGAGAGTGAGAAAGGGAGAAGCAGGAAGAGAAGAAAAGATAGAGAGAATGGGAATGAGATACAGAGAGATACAGAGAGAAAGAGAGAGATACAACTATAGTGACAGATAGAGAGAGAGAGAGAGAGACAGTGAGAAAGGGAGAAGCAGGAAGAGAAGAAGAGAAAGAGAGAATGGGATGGAGATACAGAGAGAAAGAGAGAGATGGACAGATGGACTTTAGTGATAGACAGAAATATAGAGAGCGATACAAAGACAGACAGTTACTGTAGAAGAGAGACAGACAGAGTGAGACCTGAGAAAAGGGCGAGAGAAAAAGACAGCGAGAGAGACGGGTTGAGAAAGAGGATAAGACAGAGAGTGGGGTGGGAGAGAAAGACAGATTGGGAAAAGAGAGAGCGAGAGAGAGACAGATGTAGAAAGGCAGAGAGACGTGAGTTTGCTGACAGGCTTCGGGTTCAAATATCAGTCAAATGTCATGTTCCTGGTGACGGCTGACGTCCGCGGCTCTCGGCCTGGACAGAAGACACCAGTCTGACAGGAGACGTGATTTCTACACAAGACACTAAGCAGACAGACATGAGGACATGCAGATAGGGACTGATTTAAACCTGTCTGCTTTAAAAAGGCTTCAAACATCTGGTCAAATGTGTGTGTGTGTGTGTGTGTGTGTGTGTGTGTGTGTGTGTGTGTGTATGTGTGTGAGATTAATAATCTGTTTTAAACCCCAGCTTCCTGTTGCTGTGGAGTGCAGTATGGATAATGTATCCCACCACACTGGCAGTGATCGCTCTGACTTTCTCAAACTACGTCCTGCAGCCAGCGTTTCCCAACTGCCTGCCTCCATTTATTGCTACCCGCCTCCTGTCCACTATCTGCATCTGTGAGTTTCACACACACACACACACACACACACACACACACGTCTCTTATCCTTTAAAGCAGTTACAGTATGTCCCTGCAGTGTAAGCATTAGTTCAGCTGACGTGCCAGGCTCATGTCAGAACTGGAATATTTATGGAGATTGAAAGATCAATCCTGTGTGTGTGTGTGTGTGTGTGTGTGTGTGTGTGTGTGTGTGTGTGTGTGTGTTTGGTTGGTGGGTTGGAAGGAGGGCAGTTTTGTGGTGTGTTGCCACCAGTCTTATGACTCGTCCGGTTTGGACCTGTATGATCTGGAGTCTGATAGCTGGAGAACATGAGGAGGTGTGAAGGGGGCGTGTGCTTAGCTTTATTTATTTATTTATTTATTTTGTATGCAAGCCATTTCCATGACCAGCAGCATCCCACTTTATTTTTGGCACCAGAATGTAAACTATAATATAAGAACCAGAGGGGGGGGAGGAGAGAGGGAGAGATAGAAAGAGGGAGAGAGAGAGGCAGAGTGAGAGAGAGAGAGGGAGAGAGACAGGGAGAGAGAGGGAGAGAGACAGAGAGAGAGACAGAGAGAGAGAGAAAGAGAGAGACAGAGAGAGAGACAGAGTGAGAAAGAGAGAGACAGAGAGAGAGAGAGTGAGAAAGAGAGAGAGACAGAGGGAGAGAGAAAGAGAGAGAGTGAGAGAGAGAGGGGGAGAGGGAGAGAGAGAGGGGGAGAGGGAGAGAGAGAGAGGGGGAGAGGGAGAGAGAGAGGGGGAGAGGGAGAGAGAGAGAGAGAGACGGGCAGAGGGAGATAGAGAAGTATAAAAGCTCATGCGTCCTCCTTCTGTCTGGAGTTTAGGGCCCCTCCTTTTTCCTGGTTTTGTGGAGGTTTGTCCAACAACCTGTCATGTAAAATTCCTTACAAACAAATGTTTAGATTCGTGACATAACTATGAATATGAATAACAATGACATGTAGCTTTAGTGCTCACCGATGACTGATTATTCTTTTATAGTCGTGATGAAGTTGGACCACAGACTCAGTTGGATGGGTTTGTTATTAAACATTCTGTTTGTCAGTTCACTGATTAGACTGAGAGGGTAAATAAGGTCAGGGAATATTTCTCTCTCTGGTCCACTGAGGCGCCGAGGTTGTGACTCAAGTACAACATATTTGTATTTCCTGGCAGATGGCTGATGTGAACACTTATTTATTTACTCACTCACTCATTCATCTTCTACCGCTTATCCGAACTACCTCGGGTCACGGGGAGCCTGTGCCTATCTCAGGCGTCATCGGGCATCAAGGCAGGATACACTCTGGACGGAGTGCCAACCCATCGCAGGGCACACACACACACACACACTCTCATTCACTCACGCACTACGGACACACTACGGACAATTTTCCAGAGATGCCAATCAACCTACCATGCATGTCTTTGGACCGAGGGAGGAAACCGGAGTACCCGGAGGAAACCCCCGAGGCACGGGGAGAACATGCAAACTTCACACACACAAGGTGGAGGCGGGAATCGAACCCCCAACCCTGGAGGTGTGAGGTGAACATGCTAACCACTAAGCCACCGTGACCCCCATATTTATTTACTTACTAATTTATTAAAAGTTTTTGATACTGTACGTCTTTTTAAAACCAACCTCCATATAAACCGAGCCGTTTATTCGTTCTAATGAAATAAGGCATTGGTCCAAAAATGATGAAAGATAAACTGTCTAATAGAATGACATTTGAAACGGGGACGTAAACTTTTGCACTCGGTGACAAAGGCTTATTTTTTTGATCCCGACCTGCGCTGTTATCCGGCAGTCTTCCTTCCTCTCTGACAACACAACACTTTATTGCTTTTTACGACCCATAAAAAGGGTCAGAGGTCAAGTTCAGGGTTTAGTGAGCGAGTGTGTGTTCAGAAGGTCAGGTTGTGTGTGTCGGCGAGGACATCGGAGCACCTGATCCCCACATGCCGAAGCGTCAGCCTCTGTAATGGTACCAGGCTTTGAGTGCCACCAGCATTGTACATTGTTTTTTTGGGGGGGGTCTGGCCATCGTCATGGCAACAGCAACGTTCGGAGGCGGAGCCAGCCGATCCGAAATAGGAGAGTGAAATCTGAGCAGCGAATCTTTCTCACGCTTTGCCGATTTTATTCACAAAGCTCGATTCTGGTTCTGGTTCTGACCTCCATCTGGTTTTCTCTTTGTTTTAATGTTCTGTGCACTCTGAATATTTGTGTGTGTTTGTGTAGATGTGTGTGTGTGTGTGTGTGTGTGTGTGTGTGTGGGAACGGGAGGGTGGAGAAAGTAAGAGAAAGAAGAAGAGTGAGAGATAAACAGAAAGACAGAGAAAGGCAGAAGCAGTGAAAGACAAAGTAGGAGATAGAGAGAGAGACACACGGACGAAAAAGCAGACGGAAAAAGAGAGGGAGTAAGAACGCTAGACAGGGAGAGAAGGGGTTGAAGGAAAAGACAGAAAGAGAGACAGATCGAAGTCCGTGAGACAAACCCAGACATAAGTGAGAGAGACAGATAAAGAGACGAGGAATACAGCAAAAGTTAGAGAGACAGACAGGCAACAAGAACGAAAGATCAAGAGAGCGACAGAGACGTAGAACGAGAGCCAAACAGAGAGAGATGCCGAGACGGACGGACACGAAGAGAGCGAATGAGAGAGATACAGACAGAGAGACGGAGACAGAGACGGACAGACAGACAGACAATGAGACAGACAGATAAAAACAGAGAGTCGTGCCCTCCCCTGGTGAATGTTCTGAGTAAATGTCACACACACACACACACACACACACACACACACACACACACACACACACACACACACACACACACAGATCCCACTCCTCTCCAGCTGGATAAAGAAACAGCTAGAACACCATGATACAAAAACACCAACACACACCAACACACAGCAGGCGTTCGGACAAAAAGAATCAAACCTCGACGTTGTTTTATTTACACACAAACAAAATGTTCAGATGTTTTTACAGTGATTTAAATTAACACTCGTCTAAAGTTAAAACTCAACCCAAATGTTTTTACAAGCCAGTAATCTGTAGCTTTTACTCAACATGTTAAACTGAATAATAATAATAATAATAATAATAATAATAATAATAATAATAATAATAATAATATAGTAACATGGTCTATAAAAGTCCAGATCTACTGTAAGGTTTAAACTCTTTATTATAATAATGTACAAATGTCTGAAGCAACATTCATTGTACTGACAAAAGGAAGTGTTTGTGCTGCCATAGAAAATAATCCATGACAGCTGTAATGTGAGCTGCATTGTTCACACACTTACTCACACACACACACACACTGGTTCACACACTCCCACACACTCACTCACACACACACACACACTGGTTCACACACTCACTCACACACACACACTGGTTCACACACTCCCACACACTCACTCACACACACACACACACTGGTTCACACACTCACTCACACACACACACTGGTTCACACACTCCCACACACTCACTCACACACACACACACTGGTTCACACACTCACTCACACACACACACACTGGTTCACACACTCACTCACACACACACACACTGGTTCACACACTCCCACACACTCACTCACACACACACACACTGGTTCACACACTCCCACACACTCACTCACACACACACACACACACACACACACACACACACACACACACACACTGGTTCACACACTCACTCACACACACACACACACACTGGTTCACACACACACTCACACACACACACACACTGGTTCACACACTCACTCACACACACACACACACACACACACACTGGTTCACACACTCACTCACACACACACACACACTGGTTCACACACACACACACTCACACACACACACACACACTGGTTCACACACTCCCACACACTCACTCACACACACACACACACACTGGTTCACACACTCACTCACACACACACACACTGGTTCACACACTCCCACACACTCACTCACACACACACACTGGTTCACACACTCACTCACACACACACACTGGTTCACACACTCCCACACACTCACTCATACACACACACACTGGTTCACACACTCCCACACACTCACTCATACACACACACACTGGTTCACACACTCCCACACACTCACTCACACACACACACACACACACACACACACACTGGTTCACACACTCACTCACACACACACACTGGTTCACACACAGACTCACACACACACACTGGTTCACACACTCCCACACACTCACTCACACACACACACACTGGTTCACACACTCACTCACACACACACACACACACACACACACACACTGGTTCACACACTCACTCACACACACACACACTGGTTCACACACACACTCACACACACACACACACTGGTTCACACACTCCCACACACTCACTCACACACACACACACACACTGGTTCACACACTCACTCACACACACACACTGGTTTACACACTCCCACACACTCAGAGGTTCACACACTCCCACACACACACACACACTCGCTTACACACTTGCTCAAACACTCACACACACACTGGTTCACACATTCACTCACATACTCGCTCACACACACACACAGTCACACACACTCACTCACACACACTTGCTCATTCACTGATTCGCACACACTTACTCACACACACTCTCTCACACACTCGCTCACACACTCGCTCACACACACTCACTCACACACACTCACACACATTCACTCACACACTTACTCACACACACTCGCTCACACACTCACACACATTCACTCACACACTTACTCACACACACTCGCTCACACACATTCACTCACACACTTACACACACTAGCTCACACACTCTCTCACACACACTCGCTCACACCAACATTCTCAGTTCGTATTAAAATTGTTCGCCGTCTCTGTGATTGTGATTTTGAGCTGCAGAAGCAAATGTGGGCCTCATGTGGAATCTGTGACGAGTGGAAGGAGCAGGAATGTAAACTGTACACACACTGTTTGAGTCTCCACTGTACTGCTGCAGCATGAGGCGCCTCTTAAGGAATGTTTCTGTAGTCGCGCTCTTTTCTCTTTTACACACCGAGCATATACACACTATACATACATACTATACATACACACTATACACACACTATACACACACTATACATACACACTATACACACACTATACATACACATTATACATACATACTATACACACTATACATACACACTACACATACACACTATACACACACTATACATACACACTATACACACACTATACATACACACTATACACACACTATACATACACACTATACATACACACTATACACACACTATACATACACATTATACATACATACTATACACACTATACACTATACATACACACTACACATACACACTATACACACACTATACATACACACTATACACACACTATACATACACACTATACACACACTATACATACACACTATACACACACTATACATACACACTATACATACACACTATACACACACTATACATACACACTATACACACACTATACATACACATTATACATACATACTATACACACTATACACTATACATACACACTACACATACACACTATACACACACTATACATACACACTATACACACACTATACATACACACTATACATACACACTATACATACACACTATACACACACTATACATACACATTATACATACATACTATACACACTATACACTATACATACACACTACACATACACACTATATACACACTATACATACATACTATACATACACACTATACACACACTATACATACACACTATACACACACTATACATACACATTATACATACATACTATACACACTATACACTATACATACACACTACACATACACACTATACACACACTATACATACACACTATACACACACTATACATACACACTATACACACACTATACATACACACTATACACACACTATACATACACACTATACACACACTATACATACACATTATGCATACATACTATACACACTATACACTATACATACACACTATACATACACACTATATACACACTATACATACACACTATACATACACATTATACATACATACTATACATACACACTCTACATACACACTCTACATGCACACTCTACATACACACTACACATACACACTCTACACACACACTCTACATACACACTATACACACACACTATACATACACACTATACACACACACACTACATACACACTACACACACACTACACATACACACTCTACACACACTATACATACAGTACACACTCTACACAGAACACTCTACATACACACTACACATACACACTATGCACACACTACACATACACACTATACACACTCTACATACACACTCAACATACACACTATACACACACACTACACATACACACTCTACACACACTATACACACACACACACTCTACATACACACTCTACATACACACTATACATACACACTCTACACACACACT
>NC_083482.1:15765404-15785404 GCF_030014155.1 Tachysurus vachellii | reverse complement strand
AACAGGGATAAAGCGGTTCAGGATGTGATCTTCTAGGAAAATAATCAACTGGCGTTTCTAAAGCGTCGTATTGTTCGTGTATTTATTCTGCGTGCGCTCAGAGAACAGAGCGGTTTTGAGGCGATCCTGAGAACGACCTTGAAAAGCCTCGGGAGCGACTGAAAAAGAGAATGGAGGAAATATCTGAGGCTCTTTTGTCTGTTCAGATGAATGATTCTCTCATACAGAGGAGGAAATTGAGCACGTCATTACTCGTGCGCTGGCGTGACTGCGATAATCCTCGCTGACTGTATGATTATAGTCCAACGATTCAGGATCAACACCTAAGGATTTGCTATGATGAAGAGTTAAGTCTTTGATTGCAGATGGTTTAATATCATATTCAACCTACATATGAATACTTTCCAGTTCTTCCATTTCTTTTGTCGTTCAACTCGAATCAACGTTATTTAGAAATATATAAATGCAGGAAATAAATTAATCTAAATTAAATCCATGTCTAACGAGCAAGCCAGAGGTGACGGCGACGAGAAAAAACTCCCTGAGACGATATTAGAAACCTTGAGAGGAATATAAATATAAACTAGATTTTTAAAGTTCGTCGCGACAAACTTTGATGTTGGCTTTGACGATGCAAGTATTCGCAAAGGCCGGTGCTTTTTGGAGGCGGGTGGACATAAGGGTCAGTGTTACTTTTGGAAGCAAGTAGACAGAAAGCTAGGGTGCCAAAACATTTGGAGGTAAGTGGAGACGAGCATGTTATATCATCCGAATACTCTTGAGTTCTCCTCATTGAGTAGGAGAACACTGCTGAGTGTTTTGATATGTCACAAGTCCATGTTGTGCTAGTTTTTAATTTTCACTTGACATCACGTGACATCATCAGAATCCCCGTGAGGAAGTTCCCCTCATTGTTCTGAGTGTTTTTTATATGTCACATGTCCATGTTGTAAAAAGTTTTTTGATTTTGCATATTTTGGGGGCGGGGCTGCGGGACAACCGGAAGGCCAGTCGGTACACCAATGTAAAAGTTTGTTCAGAGTCTCACCCTAAAGGAGCTGGCCGAGTTATAAAAGCTTGCCGAGTTATAAACCTCCAAAGTTTATAATGGGAGTCTATGGGAAAAAAGGCCAATTTGAGACCCGGTACCGGAAGTACCGGTACTCGGATCGCTTAGAAAAGTCATAGCAACAAACTTCAGACCAGCGTCTATAACATATCCGAATTTGATGCATGTGGCTCGAAAGCTCTAGGCCGCATTATTCATTCATTCATCTTCTACCGCTTATCCGAACTACCTCGGGTCACGGGGAGCCTGTGCCTATCTCAGGCGTCATCGGGCATCAAGGCAGGATACACCCTGGACGGAGTGCCAACCCATCGCAGGGCACACACACTCATTCATTCACTAGGCCGCATTAAATTTTATAAATTTTTGTCTAAGTTTAAATAGGAAAACAGAATGTTGGCTTCTACAAAGCGATATAATTATAAATCGTTCCTCTTCTCGAACCGTGGACCATATGATCAAAAAGTAGTTTAAACACGAAGTCTATTCTGTTTAAGTCATCGGATGGAGACGTGAGGCAACAGCGTCCGTATCAGCTACTGGTATTGTAGAGAAAAACAGAAATCCTGATGACACTCTGGTGCGTCTGCTTTCCTGTGAGCTTCATATTAACACGAGGAAACAACATTTGTTTGGCGAAAAAAGAAAAGAAAAGAAATGATTAAAAACTGGCACCGGTTGAAAAAATCCTGCGCTATAAGTGGAATAAAACGCTTCAGGATCGTCATCGTCTTCACTTCACCACCAGCTCCACCGACAGGATTCAAATTTTCTGAACTGTTTTAATGCTGTCTGGTGTTTTGCTGCTTAGCTGCTAATGTTTTGCTGATAACTCCAATATTTATCTTTGTCTCCTCCCTGATGTCCCTCTGTAGGACACTACGACGCTCTGGAGCCTCAAACGGCGTTCGAGTTTATCCGAGAGCCGTCGGTGGGGCAGATCGCGCTGGCCTTTCTGCAGGCCTCGTTCGCCTTCAGCGGCTGGAACTTCCTCAACTACGTCACGGAGGAGGTGGTGGAGCCTCGCAAGTGAGTCACACTTCAGCATCATCCTCATCTTCGTCCTCATCTTCGTCCACGAGCCGAACATGAATATGAGCTTGCTGTTTTGTTTTCTGTGCTGTTTTCAGTACGTGTCGTAAATCTTGAACAGTTTGTGGTTGTTTGGTCACCTAGCAACCAAGATATCTTCGGGGGAGGGAGGGGGAGGGGGTATTTTGAGACAAACAAATTTAAAAAGAAATAAAATTCCATGTATTTCAGTTTAATGACAATGACAATAACACGTATATCTCAGGAAACAACTTGTGAAGTGGGCGGAGCTTTAAAGCATTTTGTCACAGTTTAAGAGCAGATATTTGTGTGTGTGGTGTGTGTGTGGTGTTTGTGTATGTGGTGTGTGTGTGAGTGTGTGGTGTTTGTGTGTGTGATGTGTATGTGTGTGGTGTGTGTGAGTGTGTGTGTGGTGTTTGTGTGTGTGTATGATGTATGTGTGTGGTGTGTGTGTGTGGTGTGTGTATGTGTGTGGTGTTTGTGTGTGTGTGGTGTTTGTGTGTGTGGTGTGTATGTGTGTGGTGTGTGTGTGGTGTTTGTGTGTGGTGTGTGTATGTGTGTGGTGTTTTTGTGTGTGTGTGTGGTGTGGTGTTTGTGTGTGTGTGTGTGTGTGTGTGTGGTGTTTGTGTGTGTGTGTGTGTGTGTTTGTGTATATGTGTGTGGTGTGTGTGTGTGGTGTTTGTGTGTGTGTGTTGTGTGTGTATGTGTGTGGTGTGTGTGTATGTGTGTGGTGTGTGTATGTGGTGTTTGTGTGTGTATGTGTGTGTATGTGTGTAGTGTGTGTATGTGGTGTTTGTGTGTGCGTGTGTGTGTGTGTGTGTGTGTGTGTGAAATAAAAAACGAACAAACAACAAAAATATCAATAAAAATATCATTATTTCTGATCTACTTCTAGAGTCTTGCCTTATATACACAAATTGTAAAGGAGTTTGCATATTCGTGTGTGTGTGTGTGTGTGTGTGTGTGTGTGTGTGTGTGTGTGTGTACAGGAACCTGCCACGTGCGATCTACATCTCCATTCCTCTGGTCACGTTAGTGTACACTCTCACCAACATCGCCTACTTCTCCTCCATGTCACCAGAGGAGCTGCTCGCGTCCAATGCCGTTGCCGTGGTGAGTGACCTCTGACCCCTCTCTCCACGCCGCCCCGCTCTGATGAAGGAGGTGAGTTAAACATGCAGACTGACTCGAGTCGAGTGTGTCGCTGTGTGTTACAGACGTTTGGTGAGAAGCTGTTGGGGATGTTCTCCTGGGTCATGCCCATCTCTGTGGCTCTGTCAACATTCGGGGGGATTAACGGCTACCTGTTCACGTCCTCCAGGTAACGTGACGCCGCACACACACACTCGCAGCACACTGATGATGTCATGAGGGATCAGTTTGTGATTAATGTGTGTTGTGCAGGTTGTGTTTCTCTGGTGCAAGAGAAGGACATCTGCCCTACCTGCTGGCTATGATCCATCTGAAGAACTGCACACCGATCCCGGCTCTGCTCGTCTGTGTAAGACACACACACACTCCGAAATTTCACAACACACACACACACTCCGATATCTCACAACACACACACACACACTCTCTGTCTCTTTCTCTCTTCCTCTCTCTCACACACTCTCTCTGTCTCTCTCTCTCACACTCACTCTCTCTCTCTCTCTCCGTCTCTCTCACACACTCTCTCTGTCTCTCTCTCTCGCCCTCTCTCTCACACTCACTCTCTGTCTCTCCCTCTCTCCCTCTCTCTCACACACACTCTCTCTGTCTCTCTCTCTCTCTCTCTCTCTCTCTCTCTCTCTCTCTCTCTCCCTCTCTCTTTCAGTGCACTGCAACCATCGTCATCCTCTGCATCGGTGAAACCCACAACCTGATTAACTACGTGTCGTTTATAAACTACCTCTCATACGGAGTGACTATCGCCGGCCTGCTGTTCTACCGCTGGAAGAAGCCCAACCTCGTCAGACCAATTAGAGTGAGTGGCTTAAACATGCTAACACACTCCATTCATCATCATCATCATCATCATCATCATCATCAGCAGCAGCAGCAGCAGCAGCACATGAACACCATTAAAGAGATTAAGTCAATAAAGAATCGTGTGGAGTTTAAATAGATATGAATCACGAGTCACTGGCTGCAGTTTGTGAATACGGATCTGTTCTGATTTGATAAGATCACAGACCGCTAGCTTCTGCCATGTGTCTGTTTATTTAACACATTTTTTGTCTTATGTCTCTTATGTCTTGTGTCTCTTATGTCTTGTTTCTCTTATGTCTTATGTCTCTTATGTCTTGTGTCTCTTATGTCTTGTTTCTCTTATGTCTTATGTCTCTTATGTCTTGTGTCTCTTATGTCTTGTGTCTCTTATGTCTCTTATGTCTTGTGTCTCTTATGTCTTATGTCTCTTATGTCTTGTGTCTCTTATGTCTCTTATGTCTTGTGTCTCTTATGTCTTATGTCTCTTATGCCGTGAGTCTTACACTGTCATTTTAAAATAATGTGTCCACAGAGATCTCTTTTCTATATCTGATCTGTTCCTTAGTGTGAATGGTGAGGTGTGTGTGTGTTTGTGTGTGTGTGTGTGTGTGTGTGTTTGTGTGTGGTGTGTGTGTGTGAGAGAGAGAGTCTCAGCAAAATAACATTAATACAGCGTTGCTCACTTTATTGGTTGATTCTGGAGCCTTGCTGCTTTTTCAATATTTTAAATAGATGTTATAAAATTTAAACAGTTCTAAGTTTAAAACTCGTTTAAAAAAGTTAGAAAATAATTTTGCTATTTTTTAGGTATTTATTTGTGAAAAGAATAATTTTTTTCCTGGTTAGAAAAGACGATCCAAAGCGTGAAATGTCTAGAAAAAGCTTTAATCATTTTTTTCTTGTAAACTTATATAATACAAATTCATCACTCGCTAAGACGCCACCAGTTGTGATGTGACGCTGAATCATTTGGGAGCCGAAAGAGTCGATTCTTGAATCAACTGTTATTGATTTGACTCACTGAAAAGAGACAGACTCCATGCTAGCAATAATAATAATAACAATAATAATAATTATAATAACCATGTAGTACGAAATATGACATGATGTGTAAGATACTTGTGGAAAGAAGAATATAAATGGCATGAAAGTGAGTGAAAAAATTAGGAAACCAAAACTGTTGAGAAGGAAGGTTACCGTGGCAACCCAGATGTAAATGGTTAAAAAAATGGGTTAACCAGAATGACCACAAAGTTCTTATTGTTATCATTATACTTATAGAAGATTCATCTTTCCTGCTTGGTCTTTAATGTGTTTGTGTGTGTGTTTGTGTGTGCGTGTGTGTGTGTGTACAAAGGTGAATTTACTGGTTCCCATCAGTTACCTGGTGTTCTGGGCCGTGTTGCTGGGCTTCAGTTTGTACTCGGAGCCTGTGGTGTGTGGGATGGGGCTGGTCATCATGCTCACTGGAGTCCCCATCTACTTCATCGGAGTGCAGTGGTCTCAAAAGCCACGCTGGATCTACAGCGCAGTGGGTGAGTGACGCTCGCCGTCTGGTCGAGAAGCTTGCAGTGAGATGTGTGATTCAAGTGAGATGACGCGAACTGTGCCAAAAAAAAAAAAAAAAACTCTTTTTATACCATTAAAATGTAAACATTTTAAACAAGTTTTTTTTTTTGGTTCTTTTTCGCACACAAAGATCTCACGCTCTTGAGAGAAAGCATGTCAGAATGTCTGTACAGTCTCAGATTAGACACTCAACTCAACACAGGGGAACAAAATCAGGAGAGTAACAATTGGCTGTTTCAACCAGATCAGCGTTTGTCAACCTGCAGTAACCTTTCAGATCAAATTCGTCACACACATAAACTATACACAGTATGACATGAATGATGTAGATTTTTATATTTAGATTTCTTCTATGGTATTCTGTATCCAGTTTGATAAGAGTCACACCTGTCTGTGTGTGTGTGTGTGTGTGTGTGTGTGTGTGTGTGTGTGTGTGTGTGTGTGTGTTTCAGAGCGTGTGACATATCTGGGTCAGAAGCTGTGTTACGTCGTGTTCCCTCAGGGCGATCCTTCCGAAACGGAGCCTCTCACCGAGAAAACCGAGAAGTCGGAGCTCTGAAGCATCCAAACCTTCCAGGGAAAATTTGCCCCCTATTGATTCTTTTTTAATATTACGGGGTCAAATAAGCAGCCGTTATTAACAACGTGGAGTTTCACGTGCAGGTGATGAGACGGAGTTCTCTTCGGTGCTCTAGGTTCCACTTTCAGTTCCTTTTTTTCTTTTTTTTTTGTTTGTTTTTTTCTTAGTGTGTAAAGAAAGATAGGCCGCATTGAGGGGAGGTGCATATTGTCTTTTTATTATTCCGGGCTTTTCTGGTCTTTTCCGCTGGCTGCGGATGTCGGAACGTGTAAAACAGACCCTTTTGTCCATACAAAAGGAACCGGTTTCCAGCAAAACCTCCACTCTGTGATACATGGAGGCTTTTCCGGATTTAATATACGGAGCGTGTGTTTTTTTCTTTGTCTATTAACGACTACCGGCTTGTAACTTTCAGCTCTGTGTGTGTGTGTGTGTGTGTGTTTTCTTTGATATATTAGTCCCTGTATATATGGCTTTGCAGCCATAAATCTCTAAGTCATACCACAGAGAAGTGTCTACACATTTAATATTTAGTTTTATTATTATTATTTTTTTTAATTTTAGGAAATGAAGTTCAGCTCTGAATCAGGTGTCCTTAAAACTGCTGTGTACATTTTAAACCTGGTAAAAATATGCAATTTAAAAAAAAAAAATTATTATTATTATTTTTTAAAATATGCAATTTTTAAAAAAAAATATTATTATTATTATTTTTCTTTTTATGAGCAATTCTGTAGCTTAAAATCCTGTAAAGTCGCTTCGGTCAAACACATAACAGTCACGTGTAACAGAATTAATGCAAACAAAACATCATTAGGAGTCAAAAAAGTCGTTTTTCCTCATTGAAATTTAAAGAAAGAGTAAGAAAGAGTCTGAAAAAAAAGATCGAAATCGCTAGATTGCTAGCTAATAGATGCTAGCTACACGTTAGCAGTGAGCACCTTCGTCGCTAAGGAATCACCAGGTTATCATTTTAACTGAAAACATAAATATTTTAGATTTTATTTGATTTATTTTCTCACAATGAAGGCTCATCTTCATCATCTTCAACTTCAACGCCTTCATGCACCGGTGTTTGTTATATTGATTTTTTTTTTTAAAGAAAATGAGCGAAAACGACGTAGCAGAAAGAAAAGCCATCGAACGTAGGGATATGTATCGAGTTATCGACGCAAATAAAACCAAAACAATTCGAAAACTTTGTTCAGTAAAACTCCTCGATTCGTCGTCAGTAAGCACTTTATCTGAAACAGAAAAAAAATAAAAATAACTTGACTTTGCCCGACCTGCCATAGACGTAGTTTGCTGAATTGCTAATTTAGTCACTAAACGTGTTTAAATGAAACTGGTGTCTTTGTGGCCTGCGTTAATTTTAAAGAAACGATACACGTTTTGTTACGGAATGAAACTTATTTTTATGACAAACTTTAACATTAAATACCAACCTTCTCTCTTTTAGTTCATATTACTGAATTTCCGGATTCAGGATACAGCTACACTACGTTCATGCTAGCAAGAAACAAGTCATTGGTGTCACTTGAAGCGGTCGTGGCCGATTTATATAAATAAATAAACAAACAAACAAACAAACAAACAAACAAATAAATAAATAAATAGTAGAAGCTAAACCACCAAAAGCTAACCATTTAAACTCTATTATACACAATAGCACACTAATCAGTGTAAACTGCGCGTAACTGTTTACACGTCACGCGCCTGGCTTCGTTGTCCGATTAGCAACCGTACTTGTTACGAATTGTCACCGGAGACGATCTTCGCTACTTCCTCCCACGCTTTATTTTTCTCTGTATTGTCTCAAACCGTCACTATTCATGACCCTGTTACGTGTACGGAATACTAGTGTGAACTCTAGTGTGAACGTGGTGTTACTAACGACCGTGCTACAGAGTTTTAACTGGACGCAGGTCTGACATGCAGGCGTACGTGTAGAAAGATGCTATCGGTTCGATGGTGTTAACGCTGCGGCTGGCTGCGGATCACATCGTGATCGAGCTCGTGCACTCGGTATGCGCTCTAATGTAGATATTTCTTGTATACGTGTGCGTTTATAGAACGGGCTCTGACATAACCGTTAATAACTGATGATTTTGGTGCACAAAATTGGTTCTAATGCTGCATTCGTGACCGAGTGGTGCAGGAAGCAGGACGTTTCCGGAAATCATAGTGCTACGATGTTAGCGCTCCATCTCCTGGCTTCTAAGATCCCTAAGATGTTCCGTTATTCCCAGAACCTTATATTCCTACAGAATTGATCGATCTAAGATACAGAGTTTACAGACTCTACTTCATCTACATTTTATATTAACATAATTCTATATAGCAATGGTTTTATTTTCCCAGCATCGTGTGTATCCCAGGTGCTATGGTTCTCTAGGTAGTAAAGTTTCTACGCTCGCATAGCTTTAGGTTTCCAGATCCTATATTCCAGTGGTTTCTCTGCTCCCAGACCCATATACCTCCTTGTATCCAATCTATCCAGGGTTCTATGTTCCCAGTATCTATGGTCCTATAATCTCAGAACCCAATCTTCCCAGGATCTCATGTTCCCAATGCTCTATATCTTTGTGCCTATATTTCTAACATCCTATGAATCCATCGTGTTATGTCTTGAGAACCAGATTTTGTTTACTACATCCTCAGATTCCCAAGCACCATGTGTTTAGGGTTCTTTATGTTCCCAGACCCTGCAGTCCTTCTTTCGGTGTTCCAAGGACATTTTCCGTTGTTCCTTCAGTGAAATTGTATATGCACTGGCCCTGTAGTCCGGAGAATGAAACCAGCAGCATGTTTAAAGCCTTTGAAAGACTGAAAGATAGATAGGTTAGTTAATCTGACGCTTAAACATTGAGCTGTAAATTACAACAACACCATGCATCATGATTTTCTAAACAAACAACGCTTTTAAATGCTGTTTGAGGTTTTTTTTTTTACAAGAAAATAGACATTTAAACACTTATCACTTATTAATTTAATTAATCGGGGGGGCACGGTGGCTTAGTGGTTAGCACGTTCGCCTCACACCTCCAGGGTTGGGGGTTCGATTCCCGCCTCCACCTTGTGTGTGTGGAGTTTGCATGTTCTCCCCGTGCCTCGGGGGTTTCCTCCGGGTACTCCGGTTTCCTCCCCCGGTCCAAAGACATGCATGGTAGGTTGATTGGCATCTCTGGAAAATTGTCCGTAGTGTGTGATTGTGTGAGTGAATGAGAGTGTGTGTGTGTGCCCTGTGATGGGTTGGCACTCCGTCCAGGGTGTTTCCTGCCTTGATGCCCGATGACGCCTGAGATAGGCACAGGCTCCCCGTGACCCGAGGTAGTTCGGATAAGCGGTAGAAAATGAATGAATGAATTTAATTAATTGCTGAATTTATTGTTTAATTAACTTTAATTTTTTCTGGAAAATTTAACCACCCGGTTTTCATGAACGCAGCATTGGACCAACTTTACGTTGGTTTCTGTCTAATTTTGTCACTTTTATTTCTGTGTGTTTTGTGGAATCGTTTTTTTTTTGGCATAAATACATCATTGTACAGTAGGTTTTTTTATATATTTTTTTTTTGGTCAAGGGATGCAACAAAAACAAGGAAAGAAAAGGTGTATAGAGTTTGTGTTAAGGACACCTGATGAATGTGAATGTTTCATTTTAACTCCAGCACTTATTCCTTAAAATCGTCAGGTTTAAAAGTCACTTTAATACGAAATCGTTTAATAAACCCCAGAGCCGTTGTAACGTATCTATGCAAACGCGGGTTTAATCGCTCGAATCGTTTATTAATATTTTTTTATAGTTATACAGTAACTTCTTGTGAAAGTTCATCTGTACTTTTCCGGTCCCGGGAACTCGTGAGTTTTTTTAAAGATCCATTAACGATTACGGTTTGTGTAAATAACTGATTATTTAATCGTTTTTTTTTTTTTATTGCTATGCTGGAAAAGAAGAAATGTTTTCAGACTCCATGGGGATATAAATAGGGACATTCCACACGGTTGTGTTTCAGCAGCATCACGTCATTTACAGAGACTTTTTCTAGGGATGCGTCGATATATCGAGTACGGAACGATAACGATACCGAAATCTACTTCACGTTAATCGATCAGGGACGTCGTCGAGCGTTAAATTTCCATCCGTTCGTCTTGCTTTCACGGTATGTCCTGTTCATTTTTTTAAATGACTGCTACTGATGTACGCCTCCTCACACCCTCTATTAAACGTTATCTCACGTATTCTCACGTGAAATCGGATAACGGTAAACGGAGCGTGTTTGACGGAATCGGTCGTGATGCATCTCTAACGTATTCCCAGAGCCTCACGTCTGAAAAACGCACTTAGATCCACAAATTTCTTCATGACTGTACACATCGGTTTCATCCTCTACATAAATAAAGCTATTAAACCTTCGTTCTCTTCCCTTTTTAAACAATAATCGTAATGTCATATTGACCAATATAGATTTTTTTTTCTTTTCATTTCATGGGATCCAGGATGAGACGTTTCTGTCTCTAAACGTAACGGTAACCTTGTTCTCTCTGCCTCAAGGTCTCAATTCAGACAAACAAAGCCATGTAAATATTATTCCTGATAGAGAGACAGCATTCCTGAGGCCAGATGTGGGAGACATTGGGAATGTGTGGTAAAAATATGGACTTTGTTGTTAAAGATGGGTAACGTAACAAAAATAGCACAATAAAGATAATTCAAAAGTTTATCTGTTGTTCGGGTGTTTTATTGTTGACTGAATAAAGTGATAATGTGCTGAGAAAGAGCACAATCTATACAGGGAGCTTGTTTTAAACATGAAGGATCATCTACAAAAATTAGGATTGTGTAGAAGTATCTATAAGATCATAGATTCAGTGTGGGGACAAATAAAAATAAAAACTAGACTTTTAAACGTTAGTCTCTGCTGCCCTCTGCTGGCCATTTATCCTCATCACATTTAGCTTCCTGGTGTTTATTTACTGCATGCCGTAAATTATTTATTCATTCTTATTAAATAAAATGATTGAATCATCACATGTAGCTGTTTAATAAGCATTGTTATGATGTGTGCTGTTGTAGTGTAGTGATTAATGGTTAGCAGCAAGGTTTTATAATGTTTAATGAATCCTGGGTTTGTGTAGTTAGAGGTTTCACACTGCTCCTACTTCACCCGGGTTAACACTGAATCCTGGGTTTGTGTAGTTAGAGGTTTCACACTGCTCCTACTTCACCCGGGTTAACACTGAATCCTGGGTTTGTGTAGTTAGAGGTTTCACACTGCTCCTACTTCACCCGGGTTAACACTGAATCCTGGGTTTGTGTAGTTAGAGGTTTCACACTGCTCCTACTTCACCCGGGTTAACACTGAATCCTGGGTTTGTGTAGTTAGAGGTTTCACACTGCTCCTACTTCACCCGGGTTAACACTGAATCCCGGTTGTTCAGAATCTGACCATGTTTCACACTGTACATTCCTAAACCCCGCCTTCACCTTCTACTAATTTGCATATTAGTGTATCAACAACCCTGATTGGATAAATCCAGCATGTGACCTCTATAAATAACGGCTCGTCTCACGCTTTCACATCAGTGAGTAATAAAAGTTCAGGTCTGTTCTTCTGCACCCGAGCAGCTTCTGTTATCTTTCACAGCTTTCTCATCTGTTTTGCTCTTTTTAAGTCGGTCTTGTATTCGATCAGCCGTTCGTTCATCGATATCTAACTTCCTCTGTTGCCGTATTTCCCCCTCACTACGCTGCACACTTCTGTGATGTTCAGTGTTTTGTCTCCTGACTCTATCTACCGAGCCGTTTTTGTTCGGTGTCGTTCAGCTACGTCCCGGTTTTCACCTGATACGAGGCTGAAGAGCTGTTCGGGTTCTCATTGGGTGTCTGTTGCTAAGCAACAAGCCGTGATGTTCTAACACTGTACAGGTTTATCATGGTGATGTGGAGTTAAAACTGTAAAAGATTCAGAGCAGAGTTTAATCACCCCGGGGGGGAAAAAAGACGGGTTCTAGATTACACGTGTGAAACGTTCCTCTAACCGGGTTACAAATGGGGCTTAGAACAAAGAGCTGACTGTATGGTTCATATATGAGTTTCTTTCACTTAATTTCACACCCTAATGGAACATCTAGCTCCTTTTATTCACATTGGAGAGGCATCACAACCTTCATCATGTATTTAAACACGCACTCAATCTTTGTTTCTCTAATAAAGTGACTGCAAATTAATTCCCTCAATTAAAACAGTGATGTTTTATGAATTAAAAAGACTTTCCGTGTTGTGTAGTGTTGTGTTGTGTTGTGTTGTGTTGCTCTGTTTATAGACTTGTGAGATGATAGATTTTGTTGGCAGAAACAAAGCTAACTGGATTAAAAACAATCCGAAGCCCCAAATAACACAAAAGAGAAAACGTTTTATTTTTCCTTCTCGGTTTGTGAAGATTGAAGAGCTGATTTTTAAAACAGCAGCTTTACAGAAAGAAGAAAAAAAATTCTGGGTATGCGGGGGCACCCGGGGGCACGGTGGCTTAGTGGTTAGCACGTTCGCTTCACACCTCCAGGGTTGGGGGTTCGATTCCCACCTCCACCTTGTCTGTGTGGAGTTTGCATGTTCTCCCCGTGCCTCGGGGGTTTCCTCCGGGTACTCCGGTTTCCTCCCCCGGTCCAAAGACATGCATGGTGGGTTGATTGGCATCTCTGGAAAATTGTCCGTAGTGTGTAATTGCGTGAGTGAATGAGAGTGTGTGTGTGTGTGCCCTGTGATGGGTTGGCACTCCGTCCAGGGTGTATCCTGCCTTGATGCCCGATGACGCCTGAGATAGGCACAGGCTCCCCGTGACCCGAGGTAGTTCGGATAAGCGGTAGAAGATGAATGAATGAATGAATGAATTATTGACACCCATTATGAGAATGGGAAAGAAATGATTGTATAAAAGAAAAGAGTGTAATTAAACATTTTATTTTGAATAAAATGCTGTTATGTTAATAATGTGCATCTATTAATACATATAGACTAATAAACTTTGAATACATTAAAGATTATCTCTCATCCATTTCAGCTCTTCTGTTCATCTTAAAAATTTATCGTTCCTTTAAAAGGAATTTTATGATTTTTACACACATGTAATTGCTGAATACTAAGAGCTACTAAACAAAAAAGACCATTAATCTAGCATCACAAATTCTGCTTTCTTTTGCAAAATTACTTATTGGTTTAAAAAATTTTGGAAATGTTTTCATTCTATATAACATTTTTTAACTATATGTAATTATATTGGGTTTTTCTGAGTGAACATTTTTAATCTATCTGTCTTTGGTAGAATGGGTGCCAATAATTACGGACTTACCTGCGTTTACACGGTAGCTTAAGTTTTCAAACAGTGTTTTT
Organism: Tachysurus vachellii; assembly: GCF_030014155.1. Taxonomy (NCBI): domain Eukaryota; kingdom Metazoa; phylum Chordata; class Actinopteri; order Siluriformes; family Bagridae; genus Tachysurus; species Tachysurus vachellii. The sequence continues at coordinate 15,771,773 of NC_083482.1, read as the reverse complement.
GTTTGTTTGTTTGTTTGTTTGTTTTTTCTCTCTAGTAAAAGTAGTGATAAAGAATACCAAAGTGAGAAAAACTCAAGCTTTTAAAGTAATATTTTAATCACGTTTCTGAGTACATTTAAGAGCCAATGAAACGATTCAACCACAAAGTAGATGTTTTCTCTTACGCAACTTAGCAGCAGTGTTTTCTGAAAACACACAAGTTCTCCAATGGCACATGAGACTTTTAGTTTTTATTCTGATCAGTTTCTCTTTGTTGGCACTTTATCTAAGATTAAAAATAGACAGAACTTAATACGTTAAATTAGTAACAGGAAAAAATCCCATTTATAAAAAATAAAAGAAATGTGACCAATAAGCATTAAGCAGCGCTCTGGATCCTCCCACGATGAGGCCAATGTTTTACTCTAAACAAGAAACATAATTTATGGACATAAGATTTAAGCGTCGGATAACCGACGTGTGTCTGATGTAACAAACCCAGACAGAAATAAAAGCTGTTCATCTCGTACATTAAAATCGGTCTCTTATTGCTCAACCGTTCGACCGTTGTGTTCCGGTGTGTTTCTTTCTTTCAGGACCAAATACTGATCAGAAACAAACATGAATATAGATATAATGCGACATTCTTCCAGGAACCAGCACACACACGTCCCTGAGATCTCTGCTCCCCCTAAGAGAGTCTTACACACAACCATCCTGGCCACGAGTGACCGTGTTGAACCATTTTATGCAAAAATTCGGTCGGTGGATTTTAAACAGAATTACGGTAGACAAACACTTGTAACGAGAACAAATACTAAACTGGTTCTAAAATGTAAAAAATGTGCGTATTTTGCTAGTAATAGGATTTTCTAACGCTCACGTTTATCACACACTCGGGGTCAGGTTTGAGAAGTGATGCTATAAAATACTATAAAATATAGTAACCACACCCACATGCTTCTGTAGAAACTCTGATCCCGCCCCCTACGCCTCAACGTGCTATTAGAGAAACTGCAACCAGACTCAGGCGTCCCTGTAGTAGCAATAACCACGCCCACACGTCTGAATAGAGGTTGTGACCACGCCCACACGTCTGTGTAGATGCTGTGACCACGCCCACACGTCTGAGTAGAGGTTGTGACCACGCCCACACGTCTGTGTAGAGGCTGTGACCACGCCCACACGTCCGTTTTAGAGGCTGTGATCATGCCCATATGTCTGTGTAGAGGCTGTGACCACGCCCACATGGGTGTGTAGAGGCTGTGACCACGCCCACATGTCTGTGTAGACACTGTGATCATGCCCACATGTCTGCACAGACTGGGACCACGCCCACGCCTCTGTGTAGAGACTGTGGCCATGCCCACACGCCTGTGTAAAGGCTGTGACCACGCCCACATGGGTGTGCAGAGGCTGTGACCACGCCCACATGTCTGTGTAGACACTGTGATCATGCCCACATGTCTGCACAGACTGGGACCACACCCACGCCTCTGTGTAGAGACTGTGGCCATGTCCACACGCCTGTGTAGAGGCTGTGACCACGCCCACACGTCTATGTAGATGCTGTGACCACGCCCACACATCTGTTTTAGAGGCTGTGATCACACCCATATGTCTTTGTAGAGGCTGTGACCACGCCCACATGGCTGTGTAGATGCTGTGACCACGCCCACATGTCTGTGTAGACACTGTGATCATGCCCACATGTCTGCGCAGACGGGGACCGCACCCACGCCTCTGTGTAGAGACTGTGGACATGTCCACACGTCTGTGTAGAGACTGTGACCACGCCCAAATGTCTGCACAGCCTGGGACCACACCTCTGTGTAGAGACTTTGACCACACCCACCCACATCTTTCTTTAGAAAGAAAAACTGCCCACAGCCCAATGTCCATACATAATGTGTGACCACATGCTCCTGCAGGAACCGTGACCCAGACACTTTCCCCGAGTGAAACCCTGGCTACGCCTACACACACTCGTCTCCTCACAGTTACTTCTGCCTGAAAAATATAAACAGATTCAATCTACAGTGTTACGAATATAATAAGAGCGATGTCACCATAGACGTAATCCGTGTTGTACGGTCATTGGTAAACTTTTCCCACACATTCTGCGAGCAACATTTGTGTTATATAAAGTTTGAAACAGGATGAATAAGGCCCTTTAGCGCATGAACAGAATGACGCTCTCGTCTTCGTCGCTGCTCGTGTCTGCACTCTGAATCCCGGATCTCTTTACGCTTTTATCTCTAACTGCTGAGTGTGTGTTGGGGTCAGTGTGTGACTCAGAGCGAGCGTTTGAGCAGACGTCTGTGTGTGTCGGTAAATACACTTCGTCTTCGTTCTGGCTGCTAGATGATGTCAGAGAATCCGGCGTGGACAGAGGAGAGATTCCCAGTACAGAGTAGCGTGTCAATGGCATGGCTCCCAGTTCAGCGGCAAGTCCCTGGACGACCCTTCTGGATGCTCGTGATTGAAAAGGTAGACGTGAGGGTCGACGTGGGGCTCCATGTGATCTCCGCTCATCTCTGGGCCTATGACCTGACGCTCGGTTAGGGTTCTCGTCGTCATTCTCGTCGTCTTCGTCCTCAAGTGTGTCTGAGGTGGAGCGCGGCAGGGCTGGTGACGAGGGGGACGACGCAGGTGACCCGCTTTCAGCTAAGCACAGAGCCTCGGCGTGAGCCTGCAGGTCCACCCACTCGCCGCTCTGCCCCTCTACACCACAGTGGCTGCTGTTCCCAATCCGAGAGCTGACGAGTGCGTGACCAGACGGCAGTGGGTGCGTCTGTGAGGGAGTGTGTGCGCGCCCAGGTGGGGTAAGCAGGAGTATATGACCACGCAGTCGACTCCCTCGCTGGAACAGGCGACTCCAAAGCCGGCCCAGTCTGCGACGTGATGCCATACGACGGGAAGAATGACGCCTCATCTGTCTCCGCATGGCGGAGCGGAGACTGTGCAGAACGGACACCTGAAACAGAAGGAGAAAGCAAACTCTGTACACAAAAGTCTCAAGTGCAAATTATATATCGGTCAAATAGTACAGATTTGCACGTGGACATTATTTACACAAGTTTTTTCTCTGGTGGGCGTGACTTTATTAATACAGTTATCTATTGTGGGCGTGGCCTTTTTTTTTGGTTTCCCTGACATGTTACAGTCGTGTCTAAAATACAAAACTACTGTCCACTACACAATTTATACACCAATTGTGTTCCAAATGTATTTACGTTAAACTTATTTTGATTGACGTTTATTTACAGTTAGCAAATTAACTTAGCGTTAGTGCTAAGTACACTCAACCCAGACGCCAGCCATCTTTTTTTTTTTTACTTTTATTCATTCATTTTCTACCACTTATCCGAACTGCCTCGGGTCACGGGGAGCCTGTGCCTATCTCAGGCGTCATCGGGCATCAAGGCAGGATACTCCCTGGACAGAGTGCCAACCCATCGCAGGGCACACACACACACACACACACACACACTCATTCACTCACGCACTCACACACTAGGGACAATTTTCCAGAGATGCCAATCAACCTACCATGCATGTCTTTGGACCAGGGGAGGAAACCGGAGTACCCGGAGGAAACCCCCGAGGCACTGGGAGAACATGCAAACTCCACACACACAAGGTGGAGGCGGGAATCGAACCCCGACCCTGAAGGTGTGAGGCAAACGTGCCAACCACTAAGCCACCGTGACCCCCTTTTTTACTTTTATTTAGATTTATTTATCTTTATCTCTGTATGCGTTTAACAAGACGTCCTATAGGACCGGATGAGATGAAACCAAGGTATTTTCTTCCTTTTTCCTACATTAAACAACGAACAGGAAGCAATTTAATGTAGAAACTACATTCATTAACGCAGAAACCTGAAGAAACACCAAACCACACAGGACACAGGGTTGGATTTTCTCATTAAAGGTGCCATATCTCATTTGTACAGTAGTGTGGGTTTAATTCTTTGCCACATATCTCACACACAAACACGGTTGCACTATAAGGAAAAGATTTCTGCCGACTGTATATTGTTGTATACATTTTATACATTCTATTTCTCCAAAGACTACAGTATTTTATTCTGTCCGTTGTTTGCCTACCATATTTTTATTTCACAGTGAATTTCACGTCCGTTTGTCGTCGGTTCTGAACTGTGAGAAAAAACATTTCCCAACATTACACCACAGGTGTGTGACTTGTGCGGGATACAGAACCGTGAGGTTCGAACGCTGAACGCTTCCTATTGCTTTGTTGAACGACGGTCTGTAACAGAGTTAGATGTTCTCCTGCAGATCTCTAAATAAAACCCGCATGAGAAATTCCAGGTGAAGTTCTGGATCTTCCGGTTCTGAAGATCTCCAGAACTCCAAACTGCATGGCATTTATTCAGGATGTAGAAACACAGTGAACCTGAGGAGTGTGAAACTCTGGGTGCTCTAAATACAGCATGGCTGGAGGACATTAACAAGCAGCAGCTGTAGAACAAGAGGCCTCGTTAAAAACACTGTGCCTTTAAATATAAAATAATCAAACAAGTCTGGGCAAGTAAAAGAGCCTGAGTGAGAACTCGAAGTCCATGTGAAGTAGTGTTAATTTCGTCACCTATTTTTAATTTAGTTTTAGTCTTAGTCTTGTGCCAAATGTCCTTGTTAGTTTTAGTCATATTTAGTCATTCACATATCTTTTTTTGTTAGTCAAGTTTTAGTCGACTAAAGGTCTCGTCATTTTAGTCTAGTTTTAGTCAAAAGAAAACTCAAGGTATCTTAGTCAAGTTTTAGTCGACTAAAAGTCTTTTAATTTTAGTCTAGTTTTAGTCAAAAAATTGTAGTCTTTTTTAAAATAACACATTATTACTGAGATTATTACTGATAAACATTTCAGTAAAAAAGTGTTTCACATCTCAAACAATGGTTAAATGTCATAATTACGTGACAAAATACACTTGTTGAATGATTTTTGTTGAATGTAAATGTTAAACGTGTCTGGTTTTCACTTTCTGATTTAGGAGACACATTCACAAATGATGAACCTGTTCTGAAAAGTATTTTACTTTAACCAACACAATTCTAAAGCTGGGGACCGACAGACTCCGACTGACAAGTTACAAAGGGTTTTAAAACTGTTTTGGTCGCCTCGTGTCTCATGTTTCTGTTCACATCAGAAATAAAATAAATATACTCAGAAAAACTGTAAAGAACAAGCCTACTTTACTGTGGGCCTAAAATACAACCTATTAACAGTCCGCGAATCACAAAAGTATCAGTGAGACGTTGAGAACACACGTTTAAACAGTGCACACACTCGAACTTGACCGCACATCACATTTTTTACTTTATTGATACTGCTTTTAATCGTAATGCAAAGACCGGTCATCGGGACATAAGCTGTCATGTACAATAAAAGAGCAGCGACAGGGAATATAATTTAACACAAAAGCTGACTAGACCAGGGGTGGACTTGCGCTCAGGAGCGGCGTGTGGACGAATTGTTTCTACGCACACACTAAACAGCGCGAAGCCGCGAACTCGTTGTGAATATTTTAAAGGCGTAACAGCTGATGAAAAAGCAGAGACAATTGTAGACGAAAATGAAGAGAGATTTTATCTTAGTTTTTATTTTATACAAAACATTTTCGTCTCTTCTTTTTTCGTCAACAATAATGCATGTTAATTTAGTCTTAGTCAGCGTTTTTGGACAGTGGTGCGGTCTCGTCATCGTCTCGTCTTAGTCATGAAAAAAAAAAGGTTGTTGACGAACATATCTCGTCTCGTCTCGTCTGACGAAATTAACACTAATGTGAAGCACCGTAGAGTACTAATTATCCCAAAAGGAGATCTTCTGGCTGGTCTCACACCAGAAGCTGCTCCACACTGACATTAGCATGAACACTTCTAGGCTCGGCTGAAGGGCTCCTCAGTCGCACGTTTACAAGTGCGAACATTGCGGAAATCTGAATTTCTGCATTTCTGGTTTTTCTGGACTTTGTTCCTAAGAGACAGTGTGTGAAAAATAAGGGCATGTCGAATAAGCAGAGCTGTCAATCAACAGGCAACACATCTTCGGTTTTCTCATAGACCGTCTGTGCCTCTTCATCTCAAACACAATCAGTCGGTAAGGAGAATTTTCACACGTGGTGTTTGGAGGTAATAAAACCCGTCTGGCAGCGACTGTGTGCACAAAGCTCTGATGGCTGGAGGCTGAATAAGACTTCACGGCTGTTAGATTACACCCTTACTGTGACCTTCACCACATCTCTCTCTCTCTCTCTCTCTCTCACTGTCTCTCTCACTGTCTCTCTCTCTCTCTCACTCTCACTGTCTCTCTCTCTCTCTCTCTCTCTCTCTTTCACTCTCTCTCTCTCTCTCTCACTCTCACTGT
>NC_083482.1:15732904-15750404 GCF_030014155.1 Tachysurus vachellii | reverse complement strand
AAGACCAGGACGTTTTTAGTCACAGAAACAGTAAAATGCATGAACGAAATAAGCCGATACTCCGCACTGATGTGTTACAATGATTGCTGCAAGAGAGAAAGAGAAAAAGGAAACCAATGCAATGCAAAGCAAAGCGCAGACAAAAAAAATAACCCCAAGTCAGTCTCTGGCTGGTTGCATGACTGCACACCTGAGCTCGGATTTCTCACTCAGATCCATGTTTCCACGATTACGCATTATGGATGAAACGCTTGATTATTATGTCCAGGTCCCGAATGCACAGTCAGGCTGTTCGCACGGTTTTCCATCCTGTTTAAAGAAGCCTCTCCGACAGGAGGTTAGTTTATGAACGAAAGGGCGCCACCTGAAGGCCGGAGGGATTTTGTCCACATCACAATACACACCAACACAATGATCTATACACGCAGATCGGAAATAACATTAAAGCCACTAACAAGTGACGTGAATAACATTAATGATCAGCATCTGAACAGATACATCTGAATACATCATTTTGTACCTTCATCCCCGTTGCTTAGATAAATATTGAAAAGCATCCCTGAGACAGAGATCTTTATGCATAGATTATGGTTTATTGCATCCCAGTTTAAAATGATTTCAATGAGACGCTAAAAAGGTTTTCGCATATCCCAGGTTATGGGGTCAGAGCGCAGGGTCAAGCCATAGGACGGCGCCCCTGGAGCAGGTGAGGTTGAGGACCTTGCTCAAGGACCCAACGTTGATGCCTCAGCAGCTTGTGGACTCGAACCCCAACCTTCTGATCAGGATCCCAGCGCCTTCACCGCTGGACCATCACGTCCTCACGGGATTAATACTGATCATTGTTCATTCATTGTTTGTTGGACCGAAAACAAATTATTTAACGTGGGATTTGAAAATCTCATATTTGTTTTTTTTTCTTTGGGTAAAAAAATATATCTAATAAATTTGAGCGGGTTTGTAGGAATATTATTAAAAGGCACCGCTGGGATTCGAACCCAGGATCTCCTGTTTACTAGACAGGCGCTTTAACCAACTAAGCCACGGCGCCGTTGCGCTCACCACCGTATATTTCACCTCAAATACATATAATAAAAGTACTACGTTATACACGTTAATGACTTAATGTCGTCTAAAAGGTATCATTAATTTAACATGGCGGTCGAAGAAGCTCTCTGTCGAAGCGACATGAGCTTCCTCGATGCTAAAGAGGTGGAGGTGCTGGTAGAGAAGTGTGTGGAGTCTTCAGTCGACAGAACACACACTTGGTGAGGAAGTTAACTTTCTCCAAGTGAGACAGTGAGAAGACTTTTCCACATCCCTCACACTAAAAAAACAAAACAAATACATATTAGCTGAGAGTTGTAGAGATTTGTAGCCAGACACAACAGATAAAAAGTGTTTACTTTTAGCCACATGGTTATTTCAGATATTTGTATAATCTGCATCTATAACTACAGCCATTAAAAACAAACGACACAAACGTTATTTTACTGTGTTTGTCGACCCAATATCACTAATATCACAAGCTGTTCTCAGGGGAAAGTAGGTTCATGCTCAAAAAAGTCTAGAGAAACCGACCAGTGATGCACCAATGCACCAATTTTGTGTATTTGAAACGAAGTCAAATGATTTCCTGAAGACACGTTAAATTAATTTCAATGGAATTTATGTAATATAATAGAACAGAATAGAATAGAAGTGCACGAATGGTGAATCAATTGGAGAAGTGGACAAGTGGAGAGCCAGTGATTGGTCAGTGGTGATCAGTAGGATCAGTGGTTGGTCAGTGGTGATCAGTAGGATCAATGGTGATCAGTGGGATCAATGGTGATCAATGATTGGTCAGTGAGATCAATGGGATCAGTGGTGATCAGTAGCATCAATGCTGATCATTGGGATCAATGGTGATCAATGATTGGTCAGTGAGATCAGTGGGATCAGTGATTGGTCAGTAGTGATCAATGATTGGTCAGTGGGATCAGTGGTGATTATTGGTGATCAGTGATTGGTCAGTAGTGATCAATGATTGGTCAGTGAGATCAGTGGTGATCAGTGGTGATCAGTGATTGGTCAGTGGTGATCAGTGATTGGTCAGTAGTGATCAATGATTTGTCAGTGAGATCAGTGGGATCAGTGGTGATCACTGGTGATCAGTGATTGGTCGCAGGTTCAAAGAAGCACATTGTAGTCCAGCTTTACATACTGGAGCGCTATATCATCTGCAGGACAATCACTAATGTCTGGTCAGAATGTCACGATTTGTTGCTAGTAATTTTTTTAGTCACTAAACAGTATAAAAAGTCAAATCTCTAATGACAGTGTAGCAATAATGGCATTAAGTTGTCAGCATTGAATGGAGCATGTATGAAGCTGTACCTGAAGGATATGAGGTTCATGTCCATGTGCTTTCCTGCTCTCTCTGACTGTAGGAATGCGCTCATGCTGCTCAATATTCCACAGCCGCACTGTACAATCCTACAAACACACAACAGTTAAGAGTCTGGATAATGTAATCTCTTCACAGTGGAAATCCATAGACTAAGATTGTCACTGCAATTTTGGATCTAGATCTTTATCTACAGCCAGGTGATTAAACTTCTGGCAGGTTTAACCAGGTCTTTCAGTGAGTCACAAGATCGTGGGCAAGCACCAGTTTCAACACTTCAAGACTATTTTCTTTCACTTGAGGTTTTCTACACAAACTGTGTGTATGTGTATTAACTATCAGTTATCAACCTTTCTCTAATTCTATAACTTGGCTGACTCTTTTTATTGACAACGAACATCCCACCTTTGAAGAGGAGACCACCCAGTTCTTATCAGCACTGATGTCCACGTCTGTCACCCAGTCCAGATGACCCTGTGTTTAAAAACGACAAGCACGATTAGGTAACCAGTTCACAATAGAACTGCATTTAGCAGATAAAAAAAAAATTTGCTTTCTCTTTGTGCAATTAAACGCAATTACCTTCAGCACCAGAGTTCTGTACAGTCCCTTCACATCCCACAATGCAACGGTTCTGTCGTACGATCCAGACACAAGAAAAGAAGCTGGAGAGCAGATTGTTTTTCTCATTAGAGATGAGCAAAGGTGCTACTGAATCTTTCTTAAGTTTTAAGAAAATTCTCATACCATCACTGGAGAAAGCACAGGAGCTGACACTTCCATCATGGCCTTTGTTGAGCTGCTCTCCTCCTCTGGTACGGAAGGAACCTGTTTGCACATCCCACAGCTTTAGTGTACGGTCCCATGATGCCGTGCACAAGTAACGGCCATTTTGTGTAAAGCAGCAGCTGGAGATGACGTTTGTGTGAGCGCTGGAGGAATGGGAAAAAAGAATAATGAGAGAAAAAAAAACATAAAAACCAACAATATACTGTAGCTTGTGGCAAGCAGCGATTAAGGGGTCCAAGCACTTTGTGCTACACTGTGTTGACATGGAAATTCTTTTTTTTTTTTTTATTATTCATTTGTATTGAACTCCGGTGTTTCTGAAGGATGTTGATGGATATGTTAATTTCCTCACGAAGGCATATATATAAAATGAGTGTTAAATTAAAAAAATCTGATTATCACATAATGCCAATTTGGTAATGACTGGAATGTAACTAAATGTAGACATTTAGTTATCCAGCTTCATGTGTAATAGACTTTACTTAGGTCTGGTCAGGTTTATATAGGTATAAATAAAATAAATATTAATCTGTATTGTCAAATCGTTGACTTAAAGAATTCAGTTTGCGTCAAATGGAGAAGGATATCAGTACCTTTTTATGCTCAGAGTGGTTTTGTGAGAGCTAATGTCCCACAATTTAACAGATCTGTCTGCTGAGACACTGGCAACATGCTGACTCTGAGCATCAAACCTGCAGCTCATCACCGTGGATGTATGATGACCTGAGAGACACAGACACTTATACTAACATTCTTCATCAACTTCTTGAAAGCATCACAGGCACAGATCGTCGGCACAGAAAGGGCGCCGCCCGAAGGCCGGAGGAATTTTGTCCACATCACAATACACACCAACATAAAGATCTATACACGCAGATCTGAAATAACATTAAAGCCACTAACAAGTGACGTGAATAACATTAATGATCAGCATATGAACAGATACATCTGATGTCCTGGAAGCAGGGTTTTGTGGCGTTCCCACTATGTAGTGCTTAGTACCTTCTTCCCATGAGACAGACATCTTTATGCATAGATTATGGTTTATTGCATTCCAGTTTAAAATGATCTTAATGAGACACTAAAAGGGTTTTCGCATATCCCAGGTTATGGGGTCAGAGCGCAGGGTCAAGCCATAGTACGGCGCCCCTGAAGCAGGTGATGTTAAGGACCTTGTTCAAGGACCCAACATTGATGTCTCAGCAGCTTGTTGACTCGAACCCCGACCTTCTGATCATGTTCCCAGCGCCTTCACAGCTGGACCATCACACCCTCATGGGATTAACACTGATTTGGATTCATTGTTTGTTGGACTGAAACAAATGATTTAACATGGGATTTATTCATTCATTCATTCATCTTCTACCGCTTATCCGAACTACCTCAGGTCATGGGGAGCCTGTGCCTATCTCAGGTGTCATTGGCATCAAGGCAGGATACACCCTGGACAGAGTGCCAACCCATCACAGGGCACACACACACACACTCTCATTCACTCACACAATCACACACTACGGACAATTTTCCAGAGATGCCAATCAACCTACCATGCATGTCTTTGGACCGGGGAGGAAACCGGAGTACCCGGAGGAAACCCCCGAGGCACGGGGAGAACATGCAAACTCCACACACACAAGGCGGAGGCGGGAATCGAACCCCCAACCCTGGAGGTGTGAGGCGAACGTGCTAACCACTAAGCCACCGTGCCCCCCCACATGGGATTTAAAAATCTCATATTTTATTTTTTCTTTGGGTAAAAAAAAACTATATCTAATAAATTTGAGCGGTTTTGTAGGATTATTATTAAAAGGCACCGCTGGGATTCGAACCCAGGATCTCCTGTTTACTAGACAGGCGCTTTAACCTCCAGGAATGGAATAAGACTAATGCTGTATTCAATGAAATAATCACCAACTAGAAAAAAACAACAAAGAAAACAGTCAACTAACTCCGAGTTCAGCAACTGACTCATCACAGTTAGCTACCTACCTTTATACTAATAATAGATGAAAATAGATGTGTGTGACCCGAACCCAAAGGTTTTCATCAGACCAATCATATCGTGCCCACAGTATGAGATTCATTCTTGTTGTTTTATTTCTCCACTCACACGTATATTTCCTGCCTGTATGTGTTTATTGTTTGGATGAAAGGCTTAAAACCGTGGTTTCATCTTATCCCGTCATATACAACTTCTTATATCACACATCCCAGAGCCACACTTAGTGCTCCCTATAATATATAAGTTTATTCATTTGTTTATGACCTGGAATGTAATGCAGTTTCTGTCCCGTAGCTGCACAGCTGACATACAGAGCGTTGTCCATGTCTGAGGTTGAAGCCACGTACTTCCCGTCCCCTGACACGCTGCATGACATCAGCAAACCACCCTGTGTTACTGTCCACTACACACACACACACACACACACACACACACACAACGTCATTACTAGAGGTTTAAAATTTAAACTGTGAGACAAAAATGATATGAAACAAGAAATGAGATTAGGATAATTCACCAGGATTTTACCAGTCTCCAGGTCCCAGGCATTTATCGTCTTGTCCCAAGAGGATGTTATTACACTGAAGGACAAAACACACACACACACACTCTCAGAGATAAAAATGTTTCATCACAAATAAGAATAAAACACTTGAGTGTTGTTCCATTCGTTTTATAGCACGCAATTACCCAACAATCACATTAGTTTGTTTATTTAAAAAAGACATAATGCTTTTTATGTATATATAGTTATATTTAATGTTGTAGAATGTTTCCTAGTTTCAGCTTTAGCTTCTGTTGTCAGCTAGTAGGCTTTTACTAACATTATGATATGAAGTGAAGGTTTTAAAGTGACGTGACATACAGCTAAGTATATGGTGACCCATACTCAGAATCCGTTCTCTGCATTGTAGACACACACACACGCGCGCACACACACGCACACACACGCGCACACATGCGCACACACACGCGCACACACACACGCACACACACACACACGCACACACACACGCGCACACACACACACGCACACACACACGCGCACACACACACACACGCACACAGAGCAATTTATGCTGCGGCGCCCAGGGAGCAGTTGGGTTTGGTGCCTTGCTCAGTCGTGGTATTGCCAGCCTGAGACTCGAACCCACAACCTTAGGGTTAGGAGTCAAACTCTCTAACCAATAGGCCACGACTTCCCTTATGTGTTAATTTAGAATAGCAGATAGAGTTGAGAGGGTTTTTAAATAACATATTTACGCACATTCATGTATTCAGACATTTTTTTAAGGTCTAGGTCATTTTACTGACTTCTTAAGCATTAAATTCATAATATATTCATAATATTTTAGAGAGGGCACCGATCCGGTACCCAGCATCAGAACATGGTTGATAATAAAAAAAAAAGTAAAACATATCGGTCATCAGATCCTATTAGAAATGGCAAAGATTTTTAAAAGTAATGTATATTCTGGAGCTGGAAGAGTCTTAAAGAAGAGTCTACATAAAATGAGACACGTCTGATTTGTTCTTTTCTTCACTTTACTTTTTATAAATAGTTTTATTATTTATGATATTTCCAGTGCCAGAGATTTTCTGTATGAGTTTTCATTCCTGGTGTCATTATTATCGAATTTATTTTCATTTGCTACTAGGAACATTAAAGACAAACATGACACAATAGACACAACGTTCTCCTGTGGGCTGCGACTCGAGTAGATCAAATTAATTTTTCTTGATCCTTACATGACAAAAATGTCAAACAGCATGTAAATAACAAGGAAATTAAATGCTGCCGCGAACAAATTCGTTAACGCGGCGAAGCATCACGCCGAGTGCCCTTTGGCTTCTTGTGTTGCCTAGCAACAGCTTCCATTCACAAAAGGACTGCGTGGTAATAAAAGAAGCGAGAAGCGAGAGTGTAACCAGAGACACGGATGTGCGAAAGAGGGTTCTTTTTCTTCTTGAGTGGTTAATGGGTTTTATTTCACAAGGTGATTTTCAAGTGTTTTTTATTCTTTCTTTAACAAAAAGCATCCAATTTATTTCTCAAGACAAAAGATGCAGTGAAGCGAAAAGCCTGCATGATTTGCATGTTTTCAAATATGTCATTTTTTACAAGATACTGTTGTATATATATTTTTTTCCCCATCTGTTTTATACAGACACCATAAAGTGTGCTAATAGTTAAAGACTATGATAGAAAACCATTTACCATTGAAAGCAATCCTAGAGATTATTTTTAACATCATCTCAGCCTTTCATTTGTAAAAGATGCTTCTGTGTTCCCTTCATTCGTTCAGCCAGTTCATCCCCGACAGGGTGGACATTTACACGAAGATGTTACGGTGCTTCAATCTGACCAAAACACGTTACGTCATCTTTTAATTCTGGGGCTTTTATTTTTCTCAGAATTGATAAAAACAGAGGGGGCAGGGTGGTTTAGTGGTTAGCATGTTCGCCTCACACCTCCAGGGTTGGGGGTTCGATTCCCGCCTCCACCTTGTGTGTGTGGAGTTTGCATGTTCTCCCCGCGCCTCGGGGGTTTCCTCCGGGTACTCCGGTTTCCTCCCCCGGTCCAAAGACATGCATGGTAGGTTGATTGGCATCTCTGGATAAATTGTCCGTAGTGTGTGATTGCGTGAGTGAATGTGAGTGTGTGCCCTGCGATGGGTTGGCACTCCGTCCAGGGTGTATCCTGCCTTGATGCCCGATGACGCCTGAAATAGGCACAGGCTCCCCGTGACCCGAGGTAGTTCGGATAAGCAGTAGAAAATGAGTGAGAGAATGAGTGATAAAAACAGAGATTTCATTCATTCCTTCACTCACTCATATTCACTAACGTGTCTTCGCTGTAGTATTGGAGGCTTTCTGATTGCATCATTTGCTGCTTTTTTTTTAAAACCTGAACCTTTTTCAACCTTCACTGTGACTGAGAAAAAGGGCCAATTAGACCTTACTTACCTATTACATAACCTGTATTATTTGTGCTGTATAAATTAGAAATGTTATCATTTCACCTAAACGTAGCTGACTGTTCACTCCCTCTTACTGTATCTACCTGTTTTTCTCCTGGACTAAACAGCAGGCAGTGATGGCTCCTGAGTGTCCTCCTGTCAGCACCATCAGCTGAGCTCCTGTCTCCACATCCTGCACAGAGGAAGCACAGAGGAAGCAGTGTGTAAAGGGCAACATACACCGACATCTCCTCATGTAAAGTGTGCATGTGTAACTTTTTTTTAACGATCCTACCCAAAATATCACTGTCTTGTCGTGGGAGCTGGTAAGAAGTCGAGTGTCACGGAAACAGAAGTGACAGCTGGTCACGGAGTCGGCGTGTCCTCTCAACACCTTTACTGGAATCTACAGGATTTAACACCAGAAATGATGACAAAAAGGTTTAATGCAAATTGTGCATGAAAAAAAAAACTGTTAAAGATTTAAGCACAATTTAATTTGCTTTACATAAATAGATTAGTTAGTTAATTAATTGATTGATTGATTGATTACTTACTTACTTAATTAATTAATACATACATTAATCAATTAATTATAAGGCTTGTGTGTTTCTCTCATGCCCAAAATTTGACAAGCAGTAACAAATTTACTTTTTATCAAATAATAAAATATGACACACACACACACACACACACACACACACACACACACACACACACACACACACACACACACACAGTGCTCCTGGGATCGACTCCAGATCCACCAACCACCAAGAAAAAGGTCTTAATGACTGGATCAAATTGCACTCATGTTTATTTACAATACATACTGTAATTCCTCCACAGTGGTGTTTTATTTATTTGTTATGTCCTCTGTCTGAATTTTATTTATCAGGTTTTGTTTGTAAGTGTGTGTGAAATAAACGTCTAATAAACTAATGAAAATAAAGATACTGGATTAATAAAAATTGATTTAAGGACAGACAGTACAGTTGTTTGACTACTGTAACAATACTAATAATTTGTGGTGGGAGTGTATTAACTCACACACCTCACACACCTCACACACCTCACACACCTTATACACCTCACACACCTCACACACCTTATACACCTCACACACCTTATACACCTCACACACCTTATACACCTCACACACCTTATACACCTCACACACCTCGCACACCTTATACACCTCACACACCTCACACACCTTATACACCTCACACACCTTATACACCTCACACACCTTATACACCTCACACACCTCGCACACACCTTACACACCAACACCTTACACAACTCACACACCTCACACACCTTATACACCTCACACACCTTATACACCTCACACACCTTATACACCTCACACACCTCGCACACACCTTACACACCAACACCTTACACAACTCACACACCTCACACACCTTATACACCTCACACACCTCACACACCTTATACACCTCACACACCTTATACACCTCACACACCTTATACACCTCACACACCTCGCACACACCTTACACACCAACACCTTACACAACTCACACACCTCACACACCTTATACACCTCACACACCTTATACACCTCACACACCTCGCACACACCTTACACACCAACACCTTACACAACTCACACACCTCACACACCTTATACACCTCACACACACCTTATACACCTCACACACCTCGCACACCTCGCACACCTCACACACACCTTACACACACCTCACACACCAACACCTTACACAACTCACACACCTCACACACCAACACCTTACACAACTCACACACCTCACACACACCTTACACACCTCACACACCAACACCTTACACACCAACACCTTACACACCTCACACACCTTACACACCTTACACACCAACACCTTACACACCTCACACACCTTACACACCTCACACACCAACACCTTACACACCTCACACACCAACACTTTACACACACCTTACACACCTCACACAACATACACACCTTACACACCTCACACACCAACACCTCACACACCAACACCTCACACACCTTACACACCTCACACACCTTACACACCTCACACACCTTACACACCAACACACCTCACACAACATACACACCTTACACACCTCACACACCAACACCTTACACACCTCACACACCTCACACACCAACACCTTACACACACCTTACACACCAACACACCTCACACAACATACACACCTTACACACCTCACACACCTTACACACCTCACACACCTTACACACCAACACACCTCACACAACATACACACCTCACACACCTCACACACCTCACACACCAACACCTTACACACACCTTACACACCTCACACACCTTACACACCTTATACACCTCACACACCTCGCACACACCTTACACACCAACACCTTACACAACTCACACACCTCACACACCAACACCTTACACAACTCACACACCTCACACACCTCACACACCAACACCTTACACACACCTTACACACCTCACACACCTTACACACCTTATACACCTCACACACCTCGCACACACCTTACACACCAACACCTTACACAACTCACACACCTCACACACCAACACCTTACACAACTCACACACCTCACACACCTCACACACCTTATACACCTCACACACCTCGCACACACCTTACACACACCAACACCTTACACAACTCACACACCTCACACAACAACACCTTACACAACTCACACACCTCACACACCTTACACACCAACACCTCACACACCAACACCTTACACACCTCACACACCAACACCTTACACACCAACACCTTACACACCTCACACACCTCACACAACTCACACACCTTACACACCTTACACACCTTACACACCAACACCTTACACACCTCACACACCTTACACACCTCACACACCAACACCTTACACACCTCACACACCAACACCTTACACACCTCACACACCTTACACACCTCACACACCAACACTTTACACACACCTTACACAACATACACACCTTACACACCTCACACACCAACACCTCACACACTTTACACACCTCACACACCTCACACACCTTACACACCTTATACACCTCACACACCTCGCACACACCTTACACACCAACACCTTACACAACTCACACACCTCACACACCAACACCTTACACAACTCACACACCTCACACACCTCACACACCTTATACACCTCACACACCTCGCACACACCTTACACACACCAACACCTTACACAACTCACACACCTCACACAACAACACCTTACACAACTCACACACCTCACACACCTTACACACCAACACCTCACACACCAACACCTTACACACCTCACACACCAACACCTTACACACCAACACCTTACACACCTCACACACCTTACACACCTCACACACCTTACACACCAACACACACACCTTACACACCTCACACACCAACACCTTACACACCTCACACACCTTACACACCAACACCTTACACATATCTCACACTCCTTACACAACTCACACACCTGCGCGAGCGCCACGTGCTCCCATAACGAGGTAACGTCTGGTGTCTTCTGTTCCTCATTTATCTCCTCATCGAGGGTCAGCGGATCCAGCAGTGTCTGAGACATGTCAGTCAAACGGAATGTCTTCTACTGGTTCCTCTAAACCGAGAGACAAAATCAGCCCGAAGTCACTCCGACATTTCTGTTTACATCAATTTCCATGACAACAGACAGTTCGGAAGCTTCCGGAAAGTCTCGCGCACGATGACTAAATATAATCCAAGTAAATGAATCTCATGGATATAATCTAAGTAAAATAAACTTATAAATATAATCACACTCGAATATTAGCCCATTTGTTTATTTATATATATCATTTTGTTACATGTCTCATAAACATATTCCAGAGTTAATAGTGATCAGCATTATAACGCCTTATTAAAAAATGATGATAAATAAACTAAAGAATAAAACAATGTCATGAAGATGATTTTTTTTTACCACCCAGAATGGATTATTTCAAATACGTTATTCCTCTTATAGTAAGTCTCATCATACTTCTTTTATCCATTTATTCTTTCATTTAATGTTTCTTAACATCCATAAAACAAGTTAGTCCACGTTTTCACTAATGTTATAACAGCTGTACAGACTTTAACTCAACACTGGGCCTTTTTCTACGGCCTTTTCTATTGCATTCACTTGAGGAAAAAAAATCTACTGTTTTTATGAATTAACGAGTTAATTATCTCAGAATTATGAGATCATTTTTCATGAATAAAAAGTTTTTTGCTCTGTTTTTCTGAATTAACGACTTAATTATCTCAAAATTATGAGATAAATTTTTTTTGAAAAACATTTTTTTCACTCTGTTTTTATGAATGAATGAGTTAATTATCTCAGAATTATGAGATCATTTTTCATTAAAAAAAAAAAATTAATTGTTCTGTTTTTCTGAATTAATGAGATCCCTCAAAATCCTGCCAGGAGCTCTATTTTAGGTGGATTGCATGGAAGTAAACATGTTCAAGTTTAATCCGGTTTTATTTTACTTTGTGTTTGAGACATTGGGAGATTCTGCTGTCTTTAAGTAATATAAATGGTGTTGTTATTAGTGCATCAACTAATTAGTGCGCAGACACCTGAAGACTTTGCGCCTGTTCAGACCAAAAGAACATTCTGATCTGTTTGACGTTGCTGTGTTTCTACAGGATCAGTTGAACTGATATGGTTTGCTTCACGGTAGCCGTATCACCATTCGTGAAAACCCGTCGATTGCACCATTGATGCAGATCCCATATGGTTTGAGTTTATCATATGAATCAACATGCCATAAAAAGTTCGGGCCTGGATTATGATACAAACGTCGCCGAAGACGATTCCGGCGCCTCAGTTGCACTCCATGGGGATCCAGTATTTTCAACAATTGCCTGATTGTCTCTTGTGTCACCACATAACCAGCCTGAATGCATTTCAGATGCATCATCTTATATCCGTGAAGCATACAGTACCATATCGGTTCAACTGATCCTGGAGAAACACAGCAACGTCAAGCAGATCACAATGTTCTTTTGGTCTGAACAGGCGCAAAGTCTTGAGGTGTCTGCTCAAAGTCTCCTGGCAGGATTTTGAGAGATCTCATTAATTCAGAAAAACAGAACAATTAATTTTTTTTTTTAATGAAAAATGATCTCATAATTCTGAGATAATTAACTCATTCATTCATAAAAACAAGAGTGAAAAAAATGTTTTTCAAAAAAAAAAAATTCTCATAATTGAGATAATTAAGTCGTAATTCAGAAAAAACAGAGTAGATTTTTTTCCTCAAGTGAATGCAATACGCTTCCGTATTTTTCTCACTCCTCAAGTCAGAAAGACACACAAAAAAAAAGATCCAACATTTCTTTCTCTTTATGAAAGTGATAAAATGTACTGTAAAGGTTTATATTATAAATATTATTTTAATTCGCATGCTCGAGAGAAAATTCACACTTCACACGGGATTCACGGCAACTTTATTTTTAAATCATGTACAGGTTTAGGAAGCACGTTCTTCATTTTCTAAAACACGGATTCACACAAAATGTAGCTCCGTGTAGATCTGTGTTAAAGCAGAATCCTCATGGAGGACAGTTTCTCCGTCTCAGAGTCATCACGCGGTCACTTCTTTCCTCCGAGGTTTTTCAACCTGATAACAGGAGAAATGTTAGGTTTATTTTTTCCTTCTGAATTACGTACCACAGTAGATGTTAAATAATGCCTACAGGGAAGACCCCGGACCTCAGGAGCAGCTCGTCGTTGGACACCGAACGCGTCTTCGTTACGTTGCCATCGTCAGAGTCGGAGTCGCCGGAGCTACTGTCGGTCTCCGCCGTCTTTTTCTTCTTCTTCTGTTTCCCTTTATGCTTGTGCTTCTTACTCTTCTTCTTATGCTGAGAGAAAAGAAACGCGCTAAAGTGAGACGGAAGCGTGACGAGCGGAACCCGCCTCGCCGTTACCATGGAAACCGCACTCGACTCACCTTCTTCTCTTTGTGGTGTTTGTGCTCTTTCTTGGATTTGTGTCTCTCTTTGCTCCGTTTCCTTGGTTTTTCCTCCCACGAGGACGAGGGGAAGACTTGCCCTGATAGGAAAATAAATAATAATAATAATAATAATAATAATAATAAAGGCTTCTAACAGACAATAATGTGAATGAGCTGTTACTATAGAAACGATAACGTATTTAAACCTGTGAACTGGTAGCTGCACTATTTTCAGAAAAAATACTAAATCTTATGACCAATCAGAATGGAGAACTCAGTAGCTAACCAGGTGGAGGTAGTCTGGGTCCGAACTCCTCGCAGTCCAGATCTGCAGTCTTGACAGAAGAAGAGTCTTTTTGTTCGTCTGCGATTCGGGTTTCCGACTCTGTAAAGTAAACAAACTGCGTCAGAATTATAAAGTAATGTTTATTAATAACGTTTAGTATTTAAGGCAGGTTCGTACCGGTCACGTTTGTTAAACATGATGTGGGAGGAGCCTGAGGAACAACAGGTGTGACAACAGGTATCTCTGGCTCCGCCTCCTGCGCCTCCTCTTCACCACTGTCTTCCTCGGAAGAAGACGAGCTCTTCTCATCGGATGAGCTGGCAAAAATGGCCTTGAACAGGTCTATGGAAGGTCTGACCTCTTCTTCCTCTGCCTCCTCCTCCTCCTCATCCTCCTTCTTTATTTTCTGCTCAGCGCCAGACTCGGATACTTTAGACTGCAGTTTTTAAAAATTACAGTAATGAATTACTGAATCATTTTTAAGGGCATACAGTAAGCTTCAAATTTATTGGCACCCTAGAGGGAAATGAGCAGATAAAATAAATAACAGTGATATCTTGTGTTTAAATATACTGAGGCATTGTATAGTTTCCATTTCAACGTAATAAATTAATTACGACACTGTGACATCTTTGTGTATTCCTGAGAGGGGTGCCAATAATTATGAATTAGACTATGCATGCAATAATACTTCAGTACTACGTTGTTTCTCACATTGGTGCACGTTTGAATTTCAGAATTAATATTTTCACAAATATCAGCATGAAATGACCATGTTTATAAAGTTACAGACGGTACAAAAATAGTCATTTTTAATAATTTTATAATGTATACATTTTATTTTACTTTGTAAAAACTTTTCTATTCCATTTTTAGAGTACCATTTTATTATTTAAGGTTTTTTCTTTACAAGATAAATGACATTTAATAACATATCTATAATTTATTTTTTTTAATTTTTGAGCAGTTTATAAATTCTACTCCATGAGGCATTAGGGTTAGTGTTAATGTTTAGTGTTAGTGTTTAGGGTTAGGGTTCAGGGTTAGGGGTTAGAGTTAGGGGTTATGGGTCAGTGTTTAGGGTCAGTGTTTAGGGGTTAGGGTTAATGTTTAGGGTTAGTGTTTAGGGTTCAGGGTTAGGGTCAGTGTTTAGTGTTTAGGGGTTAGGGTTAAGTGTTTAGGGATTAGGGTAAGTGTTTAGGGTCAGTGTTTAGTGTTTAGGTTTCGGGTCAGTGTTTAGGGTCAGTGTTTAGGGTCAGTGTTTAGGGTCAGGGTTTAGGGTCAGGGTTTAGTGTTTAGGGGTTAGGGTTTAGTGTTTAGGGGTTAGGGTCAGTGTTTAGGGTTCAGGGTTAGGGTTAGGGTCAGTGTTTAGTGTTTAGGGGTTAGGGTCAGTGTTTAGGGTCAGTGTTTAGGGTTTAGGGTCAGTGTTTAGAGTTTAGTGTTTAGGGTCAGGGTTTAGGGTCAGGGTTTAGGATTTAGGGTCTGTGTTTAGGGTTTAGGGTCAGTGTTTAGGGTTTAGTGTTTAGGGTTTAGGGTCAGTGTTTAGGGTTTGTGTTTAGGGTTTAGGGTCAGGGTTTAGGGTTTAGGGTCAGGGTTTAGGGTCAGGGTTTAGGGTTTAGTGTTTAGGGTCAGGGTTTAGGGTCAGTGTTTAGGGTTTAGGGTCAGGGTTTAGGGTTTAGGGTCAGGGTTTAGGGTCAGTGTTTAGGGTTTAGGGTCAGTGTTTAGGGTTTAGGGTCAGGGTTTAGGGTCAGGGTTTAGGGTTTAGGGTCAGGGTTTAGGGTCAGGGTTTAGGGTTTAGGGTCAGGGTTTAGGGTCAGTGTTTAGGGTTTAGGGTCAGTGTTTAGGGTTTAGGGTCAGGGTCAGTGTTTAGGGTTTAGGGTCAATGTTTAGGGTTTAGGGTTTAGGGTCAGTGTTTAGGGTTTAGGGTCAGGGTTTAGGGTTTAGGGTCAGTGTTTAGGGTTTGTGTTTAGGGTTTAGGGTCAGTGTTTAGGGTTTAGGGTTTAGGGTCAGTGTTTAGGGTTTGTGTTTAGGGTTTAGGGTCAGTGTTTAGGGTTTGTGTTTAGGGTTTAGGGTCAGGGTTTAGGGTTTAGGGTCAGTGTTTAGGGTTTAGGGTCAGGGTTTAGGGTTTAGGGTCAGGGTTTAGGGTTTAGGGTTTAGGGTCAGTGTTTAGGGTCAGTGTTTAGGGTTTAGGGTTTAGGGTCAGTGTTTAGGGTTTAGGGTCAGTGTTTAGGGTTTAGGGTCAGTGTTTAGGGTCAGTGTTTAGGGTTTAGGGTTTAGGGTCAGTGTTTAGGGTTTAGGGTCAGGGTTTAGGGTTTAGTGTTTAGGGTCAGTGTTTAGGGTTTAGGGTTTAGGGTTAGTGTTTAGGGTTTAGGGTTTAGGGTCAGTGTTTAGGGTCAGTGTTTAGTGTTTAGGGTTTAGGGTCAGGGTTTAGGGTTTAGGGTCAGGGTTTAGGGTCAGGGTTTAGGGTTTAGGGTTTAGTGTTTAGGTTTAGTGTTTAGGGTTTAGGGTTTAGGGTCAGTGTTTAGGGTTTAGGGTCAGTGTTTAGGGTCAGTGTTTAGGGTTTAGGGTTTAGGGTCAGTGTTTAGGGTTTAGGGTCAGTGTTTAGGGTTTAGGGTCAGTGTTTAGGGTCAGTGTTTAGGATTTAGGGTTTAGGGTCAGTGTTTAGGGTTTAGGGTCAGTGTTTAGGGTTTAGGGTCAGGGTTTAGGGTCAGGGTTTAGGGTTTAGTGTTTAGGGTCAGTGTTTAGGGTTTAGGGTTTAGGGTTAGTGTTTAGGGTTTAGGGTTTAGGGTCAGTGTTTAGGGTCAGTGTTTAGGGTTTAGGGTCAGGGTTTAGGGTCAGTGTTTAGTGTTTAGGGTTTAGGATGAGCCGGATGAGCAGGTGAAACCCAAAGCGGTGAAATTTGTTAAAAAATACAAAATGAAAAAACCTCAGCAGCAGTCATGGAGTCTGAGGATGTTGTAGATGTTGTAGATGTTGTAGATGTTGTAGATGTTGTAGATGTTGTCGCAGTGATCATGTGGTCTTGTTGTTGCTCAGCCTCTTTAACCTTTGACC
>NC_083482.1:15700404-15727904 GCF_030014155.1 Tachysurus vachellii | reverse complement strand
AGCCGGCGGCACCTTCGGTTCAAACGAAAGGGTGTACAAACTTTTGCACGATAAGATTCAACGCCATTGGCAATTAGGTTCAAACGAAAGGGTGTACAAACTTTTGCACGATAAGATTCACAGCCATTGGCACCTTCGGTTCAAACGAAAGGGTGTACAAACTTTTGCACGATAAGATTCACAGCCATTGGCACCTTCGGTTCAAACGAAAGGGTGTACAAACTTTTGCACGATAAGATTCACAGCCATTGGCACCTTCGGTTCAAACGAAGGGGTGTACAAACTTTTGCACGATAAGATTCCCAGCCGGCGGCACCTTCGGTTCAAACGAAAGGGTGTACAAACTTTTGCACGATAAGATTCACAGCTGGCGGCACCTTCGGTTCAAACGAAGGGGTGTACAAACTTTTGCACGATAAGATTCACAGCCGGCGGCACCTTCGGTTCAAACGAAGGGGTGTACAAACTTTTGCACGATAAGATTCACAGCCATTGGCACCTTCGGTTCAAACTAAAGGGTGTACAAACTTTTGCACGATAAGATTCACCGCCATTGGCAATTTGGTTCAAACGAAAGGGTGTACAAACTTTTGCACGATAAGATTCACAGCCGGCGGCACCTTCGGTTCAAACGAAGGGGTGTACAAACTTTTGCACGATAAGATTCACAGCCGGCGGCACCTTCGGTTCAAACGAAGGGGTGTACAAACTTTTGCACGATAAGATTCACAGCCGGCGGCACCTTCGGTTCAAACGAAGGGGTGTACAAACTTTTGCACGATAAGATTCACAGCCGGCGGCACCTTCGGTTCAAACGAAGGGGTGTACAAACTTTTGCACGATAAGATTCACAGCCATTGGCACCTTCGGTTCAAACTAAAGGGTGTACAAACTTTTGCACCATAAGATTCACAGCCGGCGGCACCTTCGGTTCAAACGAAGGGGTGTACAAACTTTTGCACTTCTGTAGAGAACGTACCCGTGTCTTGTTTGCGCTGTCTCCTTTTCACTCGGGGTCCGACCCCCTGGCCGTCCTTCCATCCCATCTTCCGAAGCAGCTCCACCCCGACAGACGACCTGCAGCACACAATAAAAACTGTGGATCGGACGTCAGAGGAAACAGATCAGATCTGGTTGTGAATGGAAACGACTGGAACTGGATTTTTGGAACTGGATCTTGCTCTACACTGACGCAGAGTGTCTGTGTGACATCACAATAAGAGTGTTCTCTACTTTCACTAGTCAGAGCTACGATCAGTGCTATAGAGAGGAAATACCGTGCTGGTGCGATCATCTCCTCCAACAGAGTGTCTCCTGGGATGGGAGCAGTGAGGGAGACGATGGCTCGGGCTTTGTCCCTGATCTGATCGGGCTTCCCAGAAGCGAAGTCGTCTGTGGTTGTGATCTGTTGAGGTGCGATGCCATGCTCGCTCAAATCCTGCGGAATAAAAGCTAAGTGTTAAACCGTCACTGGCTAATGAGTGACAACCTATTAACCTATTAACCAATTAACCTATTAACCTATTAACCAAGCTGCTGAATTCCTTCCTTTTGGTAAAGGAGTCGATGAAACAGAATTAATCTCGCATGCTAACACACACCTCTTCATCCATGAAGTCCTCGGGTCTGGCATTGTTCTTGTCTGCCTTCTGATTTCGGGACGACACGAACGTAGACGGCGCCCAACCTTTACAGAGTCAACGGCAGGTTTATATCAACAAGAAACTCACGTCGTAATAATTACAAATAAAATAAAAACTCTACAGAGATTTGTTTTCCTCTACAGCCGATCGTTCTGACCTTCTTTCGACCCCACGGTGTTGAAGTAGCCGGCGGAGAAGCCACCGGTGAAAGCTCCGTGAAACCGTTTGTATCGGCCTTTCTCGTCCTTGACCGTCTGATCCTGCACGGGTATCGGCTTCCTGAGAGGCTCATCTTCACGGGACGGTACAGAAAATGTTATTACTTATTAATATGGTTATTATTTCCAGAAACAAGAAGAGAGATACAGATTTACTCGTATGGAATCCCCGCTAGCTTTATCTACAGTATCTCCCTTTCTCCACCTGTCCCTCCTGAGAAATCTTTCAGGTTACAAAGGTGTGTTTTGTTGTCAAGGAAGACACAAAAAGTTCAGCTGCATTTGACGTTTTCAAAGGTGTTTGTTTGCAGGGGATTTAAAATACAATGCAGAACTTTTTCTACACAATACAGGTGAGAGACTGGGGAAGTAAAGTGCTGTGTTTTTTAGAGTATATGCCCCTGTTTCTAGGATGAGAGAAGGGCCAGAGAAGGAGAAAGTGTCCAGTGTGTGTGTTAGTGTGTGTGTGTGTGTGTGTGTGTGTGTGTGTTAGTGTGTGTGTTAGAGAGTGTGTGTGTGTGTGTGTTAGTGTGTGTGTTAGAGAGTGTGTGTGTGTGTTAGTGTGTGTTAGAGAGAGAGAGTGTGTGTGTTAGAGAGAGAGTGTGTGTGTGTTAGAGAGAGAGTGTGTGTGTGTTAGAGAGAGAGTGTGTGTGTGTGTTAGAGAGAGAGTGTGTGTGTGTGTTAGAGAGAGAGTGTGTGTGTGTTAGAGAGAGAGTGTGTGTGTGTGTGAGAGAGTGTGTGTGTTAGAGAGAGAGTGTGTGTGTGAGAGAGAGAGTGTGTGTGTGAGAGAGAGAGTGTGTGTGTGTGTTAGAGAGAGAGTGTGTGTGTGTGTGTGTGTTAGAGAGAGTGTGTGTGTGTTAGAGAGTGTGTGTGTGTGTTAGTGTGTGTTAGTCTGTGTGTTAGCGAGTGTGTGTGTGTGTTAGTCTGTGTTAGTCTGTGTGTGTTAGAGTGTGTGTGTGTGTGTTAGTGTGTGTTAGTCTGTGTGTTAGAGAGTGTGTGTGTGTGTTAGTGTGTGTTAGTCTGTGTGTTAGAGTGTGTGTGTGTTAGTGTGTGTTAGTCTGTGTGTGTTAGAGTGTGTTAGTCTGTGTGTTAGAGAGTGTGTGTGTGTTAGTGTGTGTGTTAGTCTGTGTGTGTTAGAGTGTGTGTGGTGTCTGTGTGTTAGAGAGTGTGTGTGTGTTAGTGTGTGTTAGTCTGTGTTAGAGAGTGTGTGTGTTAGTCTGTGTGTGTTAGAGTGTGTGTGTGGTGTCTGTGTGTTTAGAGTGTGTGTGTGTGTTAGTGTGTGTTAGTCTGTGTGTTAGAGAGTGTGTGTGTTTGTTAGTGTGTGTTAGTCTGTGTGTGTTAGAGAGTGTGTGTGGTGTCTGTGTGTTTAGAGTGTGTGTGTGTGACACACTGTAAGGAGTCTGCGGTATAAAACATTTTCTAATCAAATCTACAAAAAAAACATTTTCTAATCCACGTATTCTTCAATCACACCCATATTACAACATTCCCC
The DNA here is from genome assembly GCF_030014155.1 of Tachysurus vachellii. Classification (NCBI taxonomy): domain Eukaryota; kingdom Metazoa; phylum Chordata; class Actinopteri; order Siluriformes; family Bagridae; genus Tachysurus; species Tachysurus vachellii. The sequence goes on along the minus strand of NC_083482.1, from coordinate 15,724,551 downwards.
GCCCACTGAATTTCGATTGGCTAGCAGTTTATGTCCATCCTATTAAACAGTCGGATTGTGCGTCAGTCGATCATGTTAACCAATCAGAGAGCAGTAGGCGGGTCTTGTGCGACTACGGGTAGAAAAAAATAAACTTGATAAAAACCGACATGCGGCTTTTTAAGTTTCCGCAGCTGCACAAACAAAGGAGAGAAATTTTACACGCTTTGTTATCTGTAATATGTTGAACTAACATTAAAATCTACCTTCTTCAAGAGGCTCTAAAGGAGTTCCATAAGTGACAAAATCCTCCTCGCTCTCACCGTCGGACGCCATGTTTATTTGCACGACGGTGGCCGCCGAGGTTCAAACTCTCCCAGAGAACAAATTAAATAAATAAATAAATAAATCCCACTGTATTATCAGAAACCTCAAACCACCGCTTAGCAATCGGTTCTATTCGCTTTAACGTTAATTATTTTTTATTATTTATACACACAATAACAACACTGTATTATAGCATGCAGGTCAGTTAGATTATGTTCAGTAACGTTTTATTACTGTCGTTAATCGGCCACCAGAGGGCGCAAGTTCAAGCACCTAAAATACCTAAAAAACAACAACAACCTGAACTAGCGGATGTGAGGTCACTAGACAGGAAGCGGTGTTTGTTTACGGAAGTATTTGTTCTTATTCATCAGACTTAAGACTGATGTTTACAGTAATTAAGCTAATAAAACTAAATTAAAGTATTTATTGTTACAGAAATGATCCGTAAACGGACACGAGGACTGACGCCGCCATATTTAAGGTATGGTTCTGTTTTAAACATCAAATAAACAATAACGATGCAGATATTCTATAAATCTGTACATTATCTAGTGTTTTATTTAATGTTAGTGCGTGTCTGTCTGTGTGTGTGTGTGTCTGTATGTATGTGTGTGTCTGTATGTATGTATGTGTGTGTCTGTATGTATGTGTGTGTCTGTATGTATGTGTGTGTATGTATGTATGTGTGTGTATGTGTCTGTCTGTGTGTGTGTGTGTCTGTATGTATGTGTGTGTCTGTATGTATGTGTGTGTATGTGTCTGTGTGTATGTGTCTGTCTGTGTGTGTGTATGTCTGTGTGTGTATGTGTCTGTGTGTGTGTGTATGTGTCTGTGTGTATGTGTCTGTCTGTGTGTGTCTGTATGTATGTGTGTGTCTGTATGTATGTGTCTGTGTGTGTCTGTGTGTATGTGTCTGTCTGTGTGTGTGTATGTCTGTGTGTGTATGTGTCTGTGTGTGTATGTGTCTGTGTGTGTGTGTATGTGTCTGTGTGTATGTGTCTGTCTGTGTGTGTCTGTATGTATGTGTGTGTCTGTGTGTATGTGTCTTTCTGTGTGTGTGTATGTCTGTGTGTGTATGTGTCTGTGTGTGTATGTGTCTGTGTGTGTATGTGTCTGTGTGTATGTGTCTGTCTGTGTGTGTCTGTATGTATGTGTGTATGTCTGTGTGTGTATGTGTCTGTGTGTGTATGTGTCTGTGTGTATGTGTCTGTGTGTGTATGTGTCTGTGTGTATGTGTCTGTGTGTATGTGTCTGTCTGTGTGTGTGTATGTCTGTGTGTGTGTATGTCTGTGTGTGTATGTGTCTGTGTGTGTATGTGTCTGTGTGTATGTGTCTGTGTGTATGTGTCTGTCTGTGTGTGTGTATGTCTGTGTGTGTATGTGTCTGTGTGTGTATGTGTCTGTGTGTATGTGTCTGTGTGTATGTGTCTGTCTGTATGTGTCTGTCTGTGTGTGTCTGTATGTATGTGTGTGTATGTCTGTCTGTGTGTGTCTGTATTTATGCGTGTGTCTGTATGTATGTGTGTGTCTGTATGTATGTGTGTGTATGTGTCTGTGTGTATGTGTCTGTCTGTGTGTGTGTATGCCTGTGTGTGTGTGTCTGTGTGTGTATGTGTCTGTGTGTATGTGTCTGTCTGTGTGTGTCTGTATGTATGTGTGTGTATGTGTCTGTGTGTGTATGTGTCTGTGTGTATGTGTCTGTGTGTATGTGTCTGTCTGTATGTGTCTGTCTGTGTGTGTCTGTATGTATGTGTGTGTATGTCTGTCTGTGTGTGTCTGTATTTATGCGTGTGTCTGTATGTATGTGTGTGTCTGTATGTATGTGTGTGTCTGTATGTATGTGTGTGTATGTGTCTGTGTGTATGTGTCTGTCTGTGTGTGTGTATGCCTGTGTGTGTGTGTCTGTGTGTGTATGTGTCTGTGTGTGTCTGTATGTATGTGTGTGTCTGTCTGTGTGTGTGTCTGTATGTATGTGTGTGTGTGTCTGTGTGTGTATGTGTCTGAGTGTGTCTGTCTGTCTGTATGTGTGTGTGTCTGTGTGTGTATGTGTCTGAGTGTGTGTCTGTGTTTGTGTCTGTGTGTGTGTCTGTCTGTCTGTGTGTGTATGTGTGTCTGTCTGTCTGTGTGTATGTGTGTGTATGTGTGTGTCTGTGTTTGTGTCTGTGTGGGTGTGTATGTGTCTGAGTGTGTGTGTCTGTCTGTCTGTGTGTCTGTGTGTGTATGTGTGTGTATGTCTGTGTGTGTGTGTCTGTGTGTGTGTGTGTATGTGTCTGTGTGTGTGTGTCTGTCTGTGTGTGTGTCTGTATGTATGTGTGTGTGTGTCTGTGTGTGTATGTGTCTGAGTGTGTGTGTCTGTATGTATGTGTGTGTGTCTGTGTGTGTATGTGTCTGAGTGTGTGTCTGTGTTTGTGTCTGTGTGTGTGTCTGTCTGTCTGTGTGTGTGTATGTGTGTCTGTCTGTCTGTGTGTATGTGTGTGTATGTGTGTGTCTGTGTTTGTGTCTGTGTGGGTGTGTATGTGTCTGAGTGTGTGTGTCTGTCTGTCTGTGTGTCTGTGTGTGTATGTGTCTGTGTGTGTATGTGTCTGTGTGTATGTGTCTGTCTGTGTGTGTCTGTCTGTGTGTGTGTGTCTGTGTGTGTGTGTGTATGTGTCTGTGTGTATGTGTCTGTCTGTGTATGTGTCTGTCTGTGTGTGTGTCTGTCTGTGTGTGTGTCTGTATGTATGTGTGTGTGTGTCTGTGTGTGTATGTGTCTGAGTGTGTCTGTCTGTCTGTATGTGTGTGTGTCTGTGTGTGTCTGTGTGTGTATGTGTCTGAGTGTGTGTCTGTGTTTGTGTCTGTGTGTGTGTGTCTGTCTGTCTGTGTGTGTGAGTGGGTGTGTCTGTGTGTGTGAGTGTGTGTGTCTGTGTGTGTATGTGTCCTGCAGTTCTACACTTCACTTCTTCATGTAGATTTACATTGTGAATTATTTATAACACTTTGTGTGTCTTCTCTTCTTTGGACAGCATGATGGGGAGAGAAAAAACATCTCCTCCACCTGCTCAGTCTCAGTTCCATCTGGACCTCTGGTTCTCTTTCACACTACAGAACTGGATCCTGGACTTCGGGAGGCCGATAGTGATGGTGATTAAAATGACTGTAGATGATTATTGAACTTTGCTACAATCTGTTAGTGTTTAATTCCTCAGTCGTCTCTTTTAACGTCTTGGTGTGAGAATAAACCCAGAAACGTTCCTTGCAGAGACAGGAAACAAACACAGGATGAACTTTTGCAGTTCAACTTCCATAATTTGTCACCAGAAGCTTTCAGAGTCTCACGTCAGTTAAAGTGAACTGATCAAAACAAATTTATTGATTTGTAGTAAAAGTAAATGGGAATGAATAATTTAGAGATCTTTGTGACATGAGACACAATCAAGACATAACTGCATTGAAAAAACATAAAAATCACATACCTTAAATCCCATACATACATTAAAGGTGGGGTCTCCGTTGTTTGAAAGCCAATGTTGACATTTCACCAATCACCAAAACAAACACGCCCCTAACCCAAATGGGTCCCACCCCTGTATCGATAGCTCCGCCCACACATACATACGTAACCCAGGCAACTAATGGAAAGAAACGTGTCTTTATCATAGCTGAAGGGAAGAACGATACGATTGCAGATAAACAAACAAGCAAAAATGACACACAAACATAATCATGTAAAGGACAAAGACATATATTAGTTCTGTGTAACAAAACAAAACCAACGTTACTCACCTATCGAGAAGGAAAAAAGCGCCTCGGCGTCTTAAGTAAAGTTGGTCACATATTCACAGATTGGAGTTTCCCGAGTCAATAACTCCTGAGCTAAACACTGTTACTACACAAAACACGGTTGTAGCTGCGTCTCTACATTACTACGATAGAAAAGAGGTGTTATTTGTGTAGTAACAGCGTTTAGCTCAGGAGTTATTGACTCAGGAAACTCCAATCTGTGAATATGTGACCAACTTCCTGCTCCTTCAGTTCTCTCCAGCGCTGGAAAGCTGATCCTATATTAACACGTCCTACTTCTTACCTTATCGTAAGCCTTTCTTCTCTTTCTTTCTTTGTTTTTATCCTCCATGTCAATGTTAAAACCGCTTTCTGCTAATGTCACACACACGCACTGAACACTCTCTCCGCCCATATTGACAAGACCCGCCCCTTTCTGCTCATTGGCTACACGTTAGTTTTGTATTTGTTTTGTTTGTCGTCCCGATTCAGGTTTCTGAAGCGTTTCTCAAACAACGGAGACCCCAACTTTAACTCACATATTTGATGTCAGAACTCCTAGAACAGCTAATCGAGCTAATGAGCGGCACCTGCTGGCACAATCGAGTACAAACACACAATAAAACACGAAAACGCAGATCCTCTGCAACCCTGAGCTCAGCACTGAGAGGAAGAAGCTTTTCACGGAGCGACGGCGTGGTGCAAATGTCCGTGTCGTACTGTATGAAACAACTAGACCATGTGACGATCTTTACATAGCTGTTAATACTTTCCCTCACAGATTATATTACCTCTGGAATGGTTTCCTTTGAACAAGCCCAGTGCTGGAGATTACTTCCACATGGCCTACAACGTCATTACACCGTTTCTACTGCTGAAGGTATGAGACCGATGTTTACTACACGATTAATAAAACATAATTCCACTCGTGTTCATGGAAAATTAAATGCCGGAGTGATTTGTAGGTGGTTTAAAAGGTTTAAAGACAGTCGTAGGTGGAGGATCAGGTTCTGATCCAGAGTGAAATGGACTCGTGATGGACATGCTGTGTGTTGTAGCTGATGGAGAGAAGTCCTACAACGCTGCCTCGCACTGCTGTGTACCTGAGCATCATCACCTTCGTCATGGGCGCCAGCATCCACCTGGTGGGGGACTCCATCAACCACCGCCTGATCCTCAGCGGCTACCAGCTCCACCTGTCCGTCCGAGACAACCCCATCATGAAGGACCTGAATCCTCCCTCACTGGTGAGACACGTGCATGAGGAGAACACAGATCTGTAATAATATCTAACGGCTCTTTGTGTCTTTTGTTCTTTTGCTATATAATATATAAAGTCTTTATTTTGTTCTCTCATTTTCAGATCGACTCCTTCGAGCTCCTTTATTACTACGACGAGCATTTAGGACACTCCATGTGGTACGTACAGGGATCTGCGTGTCTGTGTTTTTACTTCTACACAACACACTTTGTCCAGCATTTTTCACTTTAAAGGTGGGGTCTCCGTTGTTTGAGAAACGCTTCAGAAAACTGAGTCCGGACGACAAACAAAACAAAAATCAAAACTAACGTGTAGCCAATGAGCAGAAAGGGGCGTGTCTTGTCAATGTGGGCGGAGAGAGTGTCCAGTGCGCATGTGTGACATTAGCAGAAAGCGGTTTTAACATTGACATGGAGGATAAAAACAAAGAAAGAAAGCGAAGAAAGACTTACGATAAGGTAAGAAGTACGACCCGTGTTAATATAGGATCCATTAGTTGCCTGGGTTGTGTATGTATATGTGGGCGGAGCTATCAATACAGGGGTGGGACCCATTTGGGTTAGGGGCGTGTTTGTTTTAGTGATTTCAAATGTCAACATTGGCTTTCAAACAATGCAGACCCCACCTTTAACTCTTTTTTCCCAGCACACCGGTGCACGGACTTACGGGACGTTTTCAATCAGTATAATTACACGTCTGATGTCGTGTCTGTGAGTCTGATCTAAATCGAGTCAGGAGTCTGTCGTTCTTTCAGCATGTTTTAGACGTGTGTTTGTCCCTCTGTTGATGATCTTACAATGAATTTTAGTGGTGAAGAGAAATCTGAGCTGCTTTTTAGACGAACAAACACTCGGAGCTTCTCAGAGAACAGAAACGGGTTTGATTTCAACATTTACTCTGAACACACAACCATCTGTGTGTTTTGTTTTGGAACTTTTTGTTGAAAATCACCTAGTAAGCTAGAGGAAAAAGTGAAATACCGATAAACAGATCATATTTGTTGTATATTTTTTTTTCTCAGATTAATTACAAATTCTTAAAATCCGTCACTGTTTATAAACCTCATAAACATTAAAGCGGTCGCTCTGTTACAGGTACGTCCCGTTCTTCCTCATCCTCTTCCTCTTCTTCACGGGCTGCTTCACACAATGCAAAGAGGAGAAGATGCCGCATTCGGGTTGGCTGCTCCTGGGTCCCAGTGCCCTCTATTACTGGTCAGTGATTCGCCATTCTGGTTGTTGGGAATAATCACAGGGGTGAAAGCAAATTTTTTTTACAGCAAACTGTTTTAAAAAGAAAAAGCATGATGCAAATCAGGAAATGAAAACCTTCTGGTTTCTCTGTAACATGACAAGCTTTTAGTTTTTGTTTTAGTTTAAAAGGGATAAAAAAATAAAACAAGGCTGGTGAGGAAACGACCATAGTAATGGTTTAAGAGGAAGAAAACACTCGTGCTGGAATGGTGTTAATGAATATTGATGTTAATCCAAGAGGACCTGGTCATTTTAAAATGTGGATTCATTCATTCATCTTCTACCACTTATCTGAACTACCTCGGGTCACGGGGAGCCTGTGCCTATCTCAGGCGTCATCGGGCATCAAGGCAGGATACACCCTGGACGGAGTGCCAACCCATCACAGGGCACACACACACTCTCATTCACTCACGCAATCACACACTACGGACAATTTTCCAGAGATGCCAATCAACCTACCATGCATGTCTTTGGACCGGGGGAGGAAACCGGAGTACCCGGAGGAAACCCCCGAGGCACGGGGAGAACATGCAAACTCCACACACACAAGGAGGAGGCGGGAATCGAACCCCCAACCCTGGAGGTGTGAGGCGAACATGCTAACCACTAAGCCACCGTGCCCCCCTAAAATGTGGATTTATTTATTTATTTATTTATTTGACTCTTGTGATTCAGCTTTAATTCCAGTTTGAATGAAATTCCTATTAAACTCTTATTACATGAAGGAATAATGTCTTATCTTGTAGGTACCTGGTGACAGAAGGACAGATTTTCGTCCTGTACATCTTCACGTTCTTCGCCATGGCTGCCACAATTATGCGGCAGAAACGAAAAGGCTACGTGTTGGACAGTAACGGTCGCTTCCTGCTTTACAACTTCATCATCACGCTGGTCCTGGTGATCGTTTGGGTCGTCTATCTGTGGAACGACGCCGTCCTGCGCAAGAAATACCCCGGTATCATCTACGTACCGGAACCGTGGTCTTATTACACGTTACACATTAAGGGCAGTTAGTGGGAGGTAACAGGAAGTCGGTTACGAGTCGTCTTGAGAGCGGTTCGCGAGAGGAGAGCGTTCTGTAACGAGAGACTGTAACGTATTCAACGGAAAGGTTCCACGTTAAAGGACCAGTAAGCAGTGTTTGTGATGCTTTACTATGCTCAGATTCAGATCAGCCAATCGCACGCGTCCGTGAGCTCACGTAGGCAGAACAGATTCATCTCGACTACCAGATCGGCTTCATTTAAGAAATAAAATATATAAAAATAAAAAAAATCATTAAATTAAATATTAAAGGTTTAGTCATTTAAAAATATATTGCTTTACATCAGATAGAATGTTACTTATCGCCGCTTTAAACCATGCAGGTGCTTTAATTCCAGCAGGTGATTCATTTGACAAATGAATCACAATGAATCAAAAACAAATAGAAAACGCAGATTCAGATTCTGCAGATTCTGTTTAGGGATTTTTAAACAGCAGCTTGATACACAGGTTAGAGAACACGCACGAGGTAAAGGAACCATTACAGTAGAGTTCTATCACATGCTGAAAGAAAGACAAAAACCTTTAAACTGATATCATTCAATATTTTTGAAACATTCCTGTCATTTCTACTGGACATTTTGCACACCAGCGTTAATCAATAAGGAACATCAGCACTTGTGTTTGAGTGGTTTAGTGTTTAATGTAGATTATTGTTATATGTTGTTATGTCCTGAAATCTGCCTTTGTTTTACATTCTTTATTACACACACACACACACAGACACACACACAGAGACACACACACACAGACACACACACACAGACACACACAGACACACACACACACACACACACACAGACACACACACAGACAGAGACACACACACATACAGACACACACACACAGACACACACACACAGATACAGGCACACACAGACACACACACACACACAGACACAGACACACACACATAGACACACACACACATAGACACATACATACACACACACAGACAAACACACACACAGACAGAGACACACACACAGACAGAGACACACACACAGACAGAGACACACACACACACACACACACACACACACACATACAGACACACACACACATACAGACACACACACACACAGACACACACACACAGATACAGACACACACAGACACACACACACACAGACGCACACACAAACACACATAGACACACACACACACACACACATACAGACACACAGACACACACAGATACAGACACACACACACAGACGCACACACAGACGCACACACAAACACACACACACACATAGACACATACATACACACAGACACATACATACACACAGACAGACACACAGACACACATACACACACACACATAGACACACATACAGACACACAGACACACACATAGACACACATACAGACACACAGACACACACACAGACACACACACACACACACACACATAGTTTAGTCTGAAAATGTGAACTGTTCTATTTTGAAAGTATTTTAACAGAACAAACTGAAATAGTGTTTTTATTTTGTCACTTCCTCCAGGATTTAATAATTTAACGATCACAGAAATGAAAACAAAATGAAAAATTCAATTTAATAAATTCAGTTCGCTGATTCGGGCGGAGACGCGTCGTGTGACATCACAACACGTGTTCTGTCGAACCTCTCTTCCGTTCACGTGTGTGGAAACATTACACACGTGCGTTTTCTTTGCAGGGAGTCAAAAAGAAGAATCCTGTGTTTGTGATTTCACCGATTTAAGGAGTTTTCCAGGACAAAAAGAAATAAAGCACAAAAAAACATAATTTTGTAAATCACTCATTTTTGATGCATTACAAAAAAAATTCTTAAAATCCTGGAGGATTCTGATGAATGTTTTCATGCACATTGACTGTTGTAAGTGTAACTGCTCTACTGTAACGAACTGGATTATGAATTTTTATCGATTATATTTCTGAAGTCTAATACTGTGAAGTACTCGCATGTTCATCAGGAATCAAAAGTCTACACACCCCTAAAACTGCAGGATGTATATGATGACGATAAATAAAATAAAATAACAATAAAAATAATAAGGGGGGTCACGGTGGCTTAGTGGTTAGCACGTTCGCCTCACACCTCCAGGGTTGGGGGTTCGAGTCCCGCCTCCACCTTGTGTGTGTGGAGTTTGCATGTTCTCCCCGTGCCTCAGGGGTTTCCTCCGGGTACTCCGGTTTCCTCCCCCGGTCCAAAGACATGCATGGTAGGTTGATTGGCATCTCTGGAAAATTGTCTGTAGTGTGTGATTGTGTGAGTGAATGAGAGTGTGTGTGTGTGTGCCCTGCGATGGGTTGGCACTCCGTCCAGGGTGTATCCTGCCTTGATGCCCGATGACGCCTGAGATAGGCACAGGCTCCCCGTGACCCGAGGTAGTTCGGATAAGCGGTAGAAGATGAATGAGAGAGTGAGTAAAAATAATAATTCAAACCATGATAAATGACGTCGGATCGTCTTCCACCTTTAAGCCGATACAACAACCGATACACTCCGGTGGAGGTTCAAGAAAAATAACCTGGTTGCAAAAGTATTCACACCCTTCAACAAAAGGTCACTATAATCACATTTTCTCTAAAAAATAAATATATATATGTGTGTGTGTGTGTATAAAATATCCATTGTTTTACATTAAGAGTTTGTTTTTACTCTGATGTCACTGAAGCTTGTATTTGTATAAAATAAACTCGGACTGAAAAACCGATCTTGAATATATGAAGTAACGTGTTGCGTTTCCTGTATTTGTTAATAATTAAAGTACGAGTTCGAAACAGATTCTGTAAAAGACGAGCTGTGTGCTGTGTGTGTGATTTCATGCCCCGAAAGTATTTATCTCCTGTCGATAAAATAAACGCCGTGGAGCTGAGGTGGTGTCGTATAATGTCGTTTCTATGGCGACAAGGCTATCGGTTTCGTCATGAGCACCTGGACTTTAGATCGTGTTCTCAGGTCTGATCCAGGAAGTCACCTGCCTCCGTACGGATGACACACGATGGTAACGACACGTAAAGATGTTAATCAGAATACAATTCTACACTAGTTTTAGCTTTTACACAGATTACTGAATTGTTTGTTTGTTTGTTTGTTTGTTTGTTTGTTTGTTCTTTCTTCACCCAGGCTAAGTTTCTGTCTCAGACTCAGATTAACGGTATAGTATTATAACATTTCTACACTATGACTAACAGGCCTGAGATCATTTCTAATGAATTCTATACAGTATGCTACAGTAATACACTTTAGTAAAGAGAATACGTCTGGACCACATTGTGATTAAGCTTATTTAATGTTCTTACGTAATGTTTTTTTTGTCTCTTAGAATTTAAAGAATGTTTCTCGCTCTACGATAAAAAGCGCAAAGGGAAAATCGAAGCCAAGGATCTGATCACTGTGATGCGGTCTTTAGGAACAAGTCCCACTTTCGGCGAAGTGGACCGACATCTACAGGTCCATAAAATAGGTACAGACTCTCCTGCAGCATCCATACTGTATATAACACTGTAATAATCCCATAGATAGAGTTAGTTAGTGGAAATAGTTAGTGCACTTTCTTGCTTTAAAGAAGAGTTTTGTCCGATATAAAAAAAAGTCAACCGGGATGTTTAGAAACGCTCGGATTGTCCCTTCGTTTAGATTTCATGTGCGTTAGTACATTTTTAATTTCGACTGTCATCGTCATTATAATCGTCATAAAATGGTCCGAAGCGCACATGAAGATATCAATCATAGAAGGAAATAATATTGGATCAGAATGTTAACTCCTCTGAGAAAGGTCAGTATAAAGGTCAGGGGGAAGTCGTGGCCTAATGGTTTGAGAGTCTGACTCCTAACCCTAAGGTTGTGGGTTCGAGTCTCGTGGCGGCAATACCACGACTGAGATGCCCTTGAGCAAGGCACCGAACCCCCCCCAACTGCTCCCCGGGCGCCGCAGCATAAATGGCTGCCCACTGCTCCGGGTGTGTGTTCACGGTGTGTGTGTGTGTGTGTGTGTGTGTGTGTGTGTGTGTGCGCACTTTGGATGGATTAAATGCAGAGAACGAATTCTGAGTACGGGTCACCGTAGTTAGCCGTATGTCACGTCACTCGCTTTATTTCCTGGTGTCATCTGGATGATCGCTGTGTTCCTGATCAACTCTTCTCAGTCTGCTTGATTTAAGGATTTAAGGTAGTTTGAGAAAATTTGAGACTTTTCACGACTTAAAGTGAACCGTAAAAACGTGCCTGAAGTCGTTATGCACCTTAATGATGCATATTCTACGGTGGCCGAGAAGTGCAAAACAAATGAACAAATCCGAAAACACAACGACCCGGAAACGGTAGGTATCGTTTCTGAATGGAAACTTACCGATCATCGGACAAGACACCTGTCACTCAAGATATACAGGTATGGAATCTTATGTGTAATGTGTAAAGTTCTCCGTTTAAATATAAGAAAATAACAGAATTAATCCACAGTAATCCATTCCATCCATCCATTCCAACTTTTCCCTGCGGCAGACTGCTGAACTTCATGTATACCTTGAGTGACAGGTGTCTTGTCCAATGATCGGTACGTGTTCCAATCACAAACTATACCAATCTTTTCCGGGTCGTCTGAAATGTCCTTGTGTTTTCTGATTTGTTAATGTGTTTCGTGCACCGATTCAGACAACCCGGAAGAGGTAGGTATAGTTTGTGAACGGAAACTTACCGATCGTTGGACAAGACACCTGTCATTCAAGATATACAGGTGAATGACAGGTGTCTCGTCCGATGATCGGTAAGTTTCCATTCACAAACTATACCAACCTCTTCCGGGTTGTCTGACTTGTTAATTTGTTTTCGGATTTGTTAATTTGTTTTCGGATTTGTTAATTTGTTTTCGGATTTGTTAATTTGTTTGGCACTTCTCAGCCACCGTAATATTCAGATAAACGAACTAGAGTTGGAAACTTTTTACAAAGATCCTTTTTATTGTTAAAGAAAAAAAAAGCACGAGTCATTAAATAACTGCATAATTTCTGAATTTTAGAACCTACTTTTTATTAAAACTGTCATTATATTTAAGTCGAACCTTATTTATTTGAGAACTAACATTAATAATAGTGACTTAACACCACTGCAAGATGTCCGGGAACCGACTCTAAACTAAACTAAAGCGAGTCAGTGGAGTCAGCTTGCTATAAATAAAGACTTGGTTGTCGTGATGTTGTAGCATGTTTCAGTCAGAAACACCAGGTAACAATTAATGCCTTTACCCGGGAATCTAGAACGGGGTGTACAAACTTTTGCATCATTATTCGAATGCTCGACGCAAACCTTGAATCTTCTAACCTGTAATGTTTCAGAAAAAATGGGCGAGTTGGACTTCTCTACCTTCCTGACCATCATGCACAGACAGATGCAGCAGGAAGACCCCAAGACGGAGATCCTGGAGGCCATGCGCATGACGGACAAGCAGAAGAAGGGCTACATCCTGGCGTCGGAGCTCCGCGCCAAGCTCACAGGATTGGGAGAGAAGCTCACTGATAAAGAAGGTACAGATAAAGACGAGTCAGTTGTACCGGGGCTCTGTGTTACGGGAAGAACGTGTTTCTGTGGAGGAAACGTGTTCAGAGAGTCTCGTAAAGTCAGCAGATAGAAGAGAAGGTTGAAATCGTTTATGTCTTTTGTCTGTTGTATTTACAGTCGACGAGCTGTTTAAGGAGGCGAACGTCGGCCCCGACGGCAGGATTCACTACGAGGAGTTTACCAGGATGGTCACTCTGCCTCCGGCCGACTACTGAAGCACCAAACAGGAAGTGCCTGGAGTCATCAGTGCGAAGTTGTGCGTCAGTCAGTTAACTTGCTTTAATTGACTTTTCTAATAAATGAACAGTAATTTAAAAAAAATATATATATATATACATATATATATATAAAAAGGTAATATTTGATATTAATAAAAAAAATTAATAAATCCAGACTTTGTCTTTTAAGTTTCTTCTGAATTCTTTAATGTAAAAGAAAACGGGAAGGTGATCTTATCTATTATATAATAATATTCATTCATTCATTCATTCATTCATTCATCTTCTACCACTTATCCGAACTACCTCGGGTCACGGGGAGCCTGTGATTATCTCAGGTGTCATCGGGCATCAAGGCAGGATACACCCTGGACGGAGTGCCAACCCATCACAGGGCACACACACACACTCTCATTCACTCACACAATCACACACTAGGGACAATTTTCCAGAGATGCCAATCAACCTACCATGTATGTCTTTGGACCGGGGGAGGAAACCGGAGTACCCGGAGGAAACCCCCGAGGCAGAAACCCCCCAGTTTCTAGACATTTTCTCGATAGTCTAAGTTCAAGTTTTTGGATGTGTTTCATTTGTCTTATTACAACCGTTTATTTATAGAAAGTAAAATGACCTGCAACAGAGAGACAGCTTTGAGCTTGAAATCAGTAAAAATGACTAGAAATGTATAAGTTCGACACTCTTGAAGTTTATTTCTCTCGTTAACTTCGAGACAGAAATAAGTCTAGTGTCTAGTCTAAGTGAGTCTAGTATTAAACAGCTGTATAGAGCTGCTAATAAGCAAACAGGCACCGACTTGTTTCATTACATGTAACATTCATTCATTCATTCATCTTCTACCGCTTATCCGAACTACCTCGGGTCACGGGGAGCCTGTGCCTATCTCAGGCGTCATCGGGCATCAAGGCAGGATACACCCTGGACGGAGTGCCAACCCATCGCAGGGCACACACACACACACTCTCGTTCACTCACGCAATCACACACTACGGACAATTTTTCCAGAGATGCCAATCAACCTACCATGCATGTCTTTGGACCGGGGGAGGAAACCGGAGTACCCGGAGGAAACCCCCGAGGCACGGGGAGAACATGCAAACTCCACACACACAAGGTGGAGGCGGGAATCGAACCCCGACCCTGGAGGTGTGAGGCGAACGTGCTAACCACTAAGCCACCGTGCCTCCCTCTTACATGTAACAATAAACGGATAAAAAAAGGAGATCGTTCTTTGACAGTAATTGCTTAAACGCTTCCTATATTCCTTAGATATTAAAATACTAAATATCATACTGCTTTAATGACTTTTGCCGCGTTCCAAAATATTTCCAGAATGTTCTGTAAAATCCAGGGAGTGCCTTTAAATTCTTCCTAAACACATCAGAGACTGTTATTTTAAGAGAAGCTGCTAGAAACATAAATGTGCAGGAAAAGAGAACGATTCGGTTTACGTTTACAGTTCAGACATAATAGGTGACGAGTCTGCGTACCGGCAGGAGGTGAAGCGGCTGGTGCTACGATGCGGGCAGAACATCCTGGAGCTAAACACCCTCAAAACTGTGGAGATGATAGTGGACTTTATTAAAGACCCCTCAACATTTCTCCCCCTCACAATATCCAACAGCCTGGTGTCATCTGTGGAGACCTTCAAGTTTCTGTGCACTATAATTTCCCCAAGACCTGAAATGGGAGTTAACATAAACTCCATTATTAAAAAGGCCCAGCAGAGGATGTACTTTCTACACCTATTAAGGACGTTTGGTCTGTCACAGGAGCTGTTGATGTTGTTCTACACTGCAGTCATTGAATCTGTCGTGTGCACATCCATCCATCACCATCTGGTTTGGTGCAGCAACTAAACAGGACAGAAACAGACTGCAACGCAGAGTAAAAACAGCAGAAATAATCATTAGTGCTTCCTTTCCCACTCCCAAGGACTTGTACTATACAGGAACCAGAAACCGGGCAGGAAACATCACCACTGACCCGTCGCACACTGGATACAAACTCTTTCGGCTCCTTCCTTCTCTCAGGTGCTACAGAACTTTGCTTACTAAAACATTTTTTATTTGTTTTGTTATTTGCACTACTATGCACTTCTCACACTTTATGTACATAACTGATCTGTCATATATTCTGTATTCATATTTAATACTCATTATATCTATATCATCTCACATCGGCTGTCTTGTCTTGTATTGTATAGTGTTATTTATGTGTGTATTGTACAGTATAGTGTTATTTATGTGTGTATTGTATAGTAGAGTGTTATTTATGTGTGTATTGTATAGTATAGTGTTATTTATGTGTGTATTGTATAGTATAGTGTTATTTGTGTGTGTATTGTATAGTATAGTGTTATTTATGTGTGTATTGTATAGTATAGTGTTATTTATGTGTGTATTGTATAGTATAGTGTTATTTATGTGTGTATTGTATAGTATAGTGTTATTTATGTGTGTATTGTATAGTAGAGTGTTATTTATGTGTGTATTGTATAGTATAGTGTTATTTATGTGTGTATTGTATAGTATAGTGTTATTTGTGTGTGTATTGTATAGTATAGTGTTATTTATGTGTGTATTGTATAGTATAGTGTTATTTATGTGTGTATTGTATAGTAGAGTGTTATTTATGTGTGTATTGTATAGTATAGTGTTATTTATGTGTGTATTGTATAGTATAGTGTTATTTATGTGTGTATTGTATAGTATAGTGTTATTTATGTGTGTATTGTATAGTATAGTGTTATTTATGTGTGTATTGTATAGTAGAGTGTTATTTATGTGTGTATTGTATAGTAGAGTGTTATTTATGTGTGTATTGTATAGTATAGTGTTATTTATGTGTGTATTGTATAGTATAGTGTTATTTATGTGTGTATTGTATAGTATAGTGTTATTTGTGTGTGTATTGTATAGTATAGTGTTATTTGTGTGTGTATTGTATAGTAGAGTGTTATTTATGTGTGTATTGTATAGTATAGTGTTATTTATGTGTGTATTGTATAGTAGAGTGTTATTTATGTGTGTATTGTATAGTAGAGTGTTATTTATGTGTGTATTGTATAGTATAGTGTTATTTGTGTGTGTATTGTATAGTAGAGTGTTATTTATGTGTGTATTGTATAGTATAGTGTTATTTATGTGTGTATTGTATAGTAGAGTGTTATTTATGTGTGTATTGTATAGTAGAGTGTTATTTATGTGTGTATTGTATAGTATAGTGTTATTTATGTGTGTATTGTATAGTATAGTGTTATTTATGTGTGTATTGTATAGTATAGTGTTATTTGTGTGTGTATTGTATAGTATAGTGTTATTTGTGTGTGTATTGTATAGTAGAGTGTTATGTATGTGTGTATTGTATAGTATAGTGTTATTTATGTGTGTATTGTATAGTAGAGTGTTATTTATGTGTGTATTGTATAGTAGAGTGTTATTTATGTGTGTATTGTATAGTATAGTGTTATTTGTGTGTGTATTGTATAGTAGAGTGTTATTTATGTGTGTATTGTATAGTATAGTGTTATTTATGTGTGTATTGTATAGTAGAGTGTTATTTATGTGTGTATTGTATAGTATAGTGTTATTTATGTGTGTATTGTATAGTATAGTGTTATTTATGTTTGTATTGTATAGTGTTATTTATGTGTGTATTGTATAGTGTTATTTATGTGTGTATTGTATAGTATAGTGTTATTTATGTGTGTATTGTATAGTATAGTGTTATTTATGTGTGTATTGTATAGTATAGTGTTATTTATGTGTGTATTGTATAGTATAGTGTTATTTATGTGTGTATTGTATAGTATAGTGTTATTTATGTGTGTATTGTATAGTAGAGTGTTATTTATGTGTGTATTGTATAGTATAGTGTTATTTATGTGTGTATTGTATAGTATAGTGTTATTTATGTGTGTATTGTATAGTATAGTGTTATTTATGTGTGTATTGTATAGTAGAGTGTTATTTATGTGTGTATTGTATAGTATAGTGTTATTTATGTGTGTATTGTATAGTAGAGTGTTATTTATGTGTGTATTGTATAGTATAGTGTTATTTATGTGTGTATTGTATAGTATAGTGTTATTTGTGTGTGTATTGTATAGTATAGTGTTATTTATGTGTGTATTGTATAGTATAGTGTTATTTGTGTGTGTATTGTATAGTATAGTGTTATTTATGTGTGTATTGTATAGTATAGTGTTATTTATGTGTGTATTGTATAGTAGAGTGTTATTTATGTGTGTATTGTATAGTAGAGTGTTATTTATGTGTGTATTGTATAGTAGAGTGTTATTTATGTGTGTATTGTATAGTATAGTGTTATTTATGTGTGTATTGTATAGTAGAGTGTTATTTATGTCTGTACTTTTGAGAGTCACAAACAGCTGGAACCAAATTCCTTGTGTGTGTCAACATCAACACACACAGCCAATAAACCTGATTCTGATTCCGATTCTGATAAACATCAGCTCTCAGAGTCTTTCACAGCTCAGATGAGGAAATGCATGACGGTGTGTCCGAGTTACGATTTGCTCCAGTCGAGAGCCTTCGTAAACTCCTCCTCGGTAAAGGACATCATCCTCGCTGCCTCGTAGTGCATCTGTGAACATGTTCAGGAGGGTGAACGTGAGCTCTGTGTATCGATCAGGAACCGAGTTTTATACACACTCACCTTTTGCCTTTTTAAAATATCGATAAGCTTGAGCTGCTTCTTAAAGCCTGTGATGAGTTCAGCTTTCTGTTTCTCCAGCTTTTTATTCTCGGCCTGTAAAGCTTCGATCTTCTGCTGCTCCTGATTCGCCGAGTCCTTAACAGACAAATAAACCAGTCGGATAAGTCACATGAACTGAAAGTAACACTGGGACTTAAAGGTGGGGTCTCCGTTGTTTGAAAGCCGATGTTGACATATAAAATCACCAAAACAAACACGCCCCTAACCCAAATGGGTCCCACCCCTGTATCGATAGCTCCGCCCACACATACATACGTAACCCAGGCGACTAATGGAAAGAAATGTGTCTTTATCATAGCTGAAGGGAAGAACAATACGATTGCAGATAAACAAACAAGCAAAAATGACACACAAGCATAATCATGTAAAGGACAAAGGCATATATTAGTTCTGTGTAACAAAACAAAACCAACGTTACTCACCTATTGAGAAGGAAAAAAGCGCCTCGGCGTCTTAAGTAAAGTTGGTCACATATTCACAGATTGGAGTTTCCCGAGTCAATAACTCCTGAGCTAAACACTGTTACTACACAAAACACGGTTGTAGCTGCGTCTCTACATTACTACGATAGAAAAGAGGTGTTATTTGTGTAGTAACAGTGTTTAGCTCAGGAGTTATTGACTCAGGAAACTCCAATCTGTGAATATGTGACCAACTTCCTGCTCCTTCAGTTCTCTCCAGCGCTGGAAAGCTGATCCTATATTAACACGTCCTACTTCTTACCTTATCGTAAGCCTTTCTTCTCTTTCTTTCTTTGTTTTTATCCTCCATGTCAATGTTAAAACCGCTTTCTGCTAATGTCACACATGCTCACTGAACACTCTCCGCCCATATCGACAAGACACGCCCCTTTCTGCTCATTGGCTACACGTTAGTTTTGTATTTGTTTTGTTTGTCGTCCCGATTCAGTTTTCTGAAGCATTTCTAAAACAACGGAGACCTCCCCTTTAAGATGAATTCTGGATTCTGATTGGTCAGAAAGTGTCCATGTATATACTGCATATATATTTTTATTTTAATATAAGTGAATTCAGTATCAGAATTTTTGTGTATTATAGTAGAGGGATGTGTCAGCGTGTTGGTGTTAATCCGTACCCTGCTGCTCTGCTTGAGCTTGTTGAGTTCAGCTTTGCTCCTCTCAGCCTCCTCCAGAGCTCGGTTCAGTCTCACCTGTGTGGCATTGTTGCTGCTGGACGCCTGCTTCTGAGCCCTTTTCATTCCCTCCAGCTCCTGTATGTTACAGACAGACAAGCAGAAGAGTTTCATACTTATCAAATGTTTCATTTATAGCTTTTGTCCACTCACTCGTACCCTCCACATTGTCTGAAAGGCTTGAGCTCCGCTGACTGGCTACAAATACATGATATTTTCTTTATTGATCCAACAATTATCAGAGAAATAATACAACAGCCGTTTTCTGGAGAGCATCTTCACAGTAAAATAAAGAATTTAAACATAACGCTATAAATTTTTTTGTAATTATTAATGCAAATCTGAGCATGATTATGTATTCAAATGACGACTCATTTGAATAAATAAGTGCAAACTTTTTAAATGCAAATCTATAGATATTAAACACTGTTCACCTGAATGCAAAAGAATATCGTCGCTGTCAGGCGGAATCCTCGTATCTCCAAAACCGTTATTTTTCAGGAAATTAAAAAAACGCCGTACCTTATCTGCAGTGCACAGGGTTTAGTCCGCGTTACAGTGGATTGTCTTGCGCTAAATTCCTGTCCTCAGACGAGCACCAGAACTAGCGGGGGTCAAGATTTTTTTTTCTTTGAGCCCAGTGTTTTGAAGACATTTACCTCAGAAGACGTGTTGATTCGTTGCGACTCTTCTTGAGGAGAAATATGCCGTGAAGCTCTCCCACGGAGTGAGGAAGAGGTGGACAGTTGAAGTGTCCAATGGAGTTATGAGATTTGTGCTCAAGCTATTTTCAAGACTTTAGATTGGTTAATAACTTGTAAAAATAACAGACCCACGTGGGGACTGACCAATAGCATCGATATGTGAAAAAATATGAAATTGACCAAATTTGGACATACGAGGTTTCCGCCCAACAGCGACGATATGCAATATTTGTAAGGAGTCGTGAATCACTTATTTAAAGTATTTACTGAATTACAGGAACCAATGAATCCTAAACCCAATGGACTGGCTCTCAGTCTCACCTTCTGTAACGCGGTGACTTGATTGCGCAGGCCGTCGCATGTCCTGTTAACATCATCAGCCAGCGCTCTGTGCTTCTCTAACTGCGTCTGCTGCATGTTGGTGGTCTTCTGGAGTCTGACTCGATCCTCCTCCACCTCCTTCAGCTTACTGCTCAACACTCCATTCTCCTCGTCCTGAAAGACCAGCGAGAGCATTCGTTAGATCACTTTCGCACCCGACGTGATTTATTTCACGCAACTGTGACCGCATACCTTCTTGTTGCAATCGTGCGAGAGTCTGTTTAACTCTTCCTCCATCACTCGTAGTTTGGCCTTCAGGAAGCGAATCTGAGCCTCTGTGAATATTAAAGGAGAAAAAAAAAACACTGATTCGACTATGGAATTTTCATCTACAGTACTTAAAGATTTCAGACGTGTACGTATTTGATTCGAAAAAGAATATAACACTAAATCACAGAGCTACCCAAACGTTGGATGTGTTCCTATAATATAACAATGTCGTTTAAGGAACTACCTCGGGTCACGGGGAGCCTGTGCCTATCTCAGGCGTCATCGGGCATCAAGGCAGGATACACCATGGATGGAGTGCCAACCCATCGCAGGGCACACACACACTCTCATTCACTCACGCAATCACACACTACGGACAATTTTCCAGAGATGCCAATCAACCTACCATGCATGTCTTTGGACCGGGGGAGGAAACCGGAGTACCCGGAGGAAACCCCCGAGGCACGGGAAGAACATGCAAACTCCATACACACAAGGTGGAGGCGGGAATCGAACCCCCAACCCTGGAGGTGTGAGGCGAACATGCTAACCACTAAGCCACCGTACCCCCCTCTGTCCTAAACGTTTCAGAAAATGCAGCTTTACTTACAGCGACAATCAACACCGTCTGACCAATCAGAATCCGGGATTCATCAGTGCTGTGATAAGGTTAATGTTATAGTTCATTATTAAGTGATTCTCTGAGTCACCTGCACCCATCTCATCACCGGCGCTCGGCATGACGTCGTCCTCCGGTTGCTCGTCTGTGACGTCGTCGTTTACTTTGCTCTCCAGGTTGCTTATAGTCTTAGCCAATGAGAAATCGGAAAAATCCTCCGGCACTGCGACGTCATCCACGACCGAGGGGATCTTTTTTCTGATGGCGAATAAAAGCAGCGAAATCAAGCTGTGGTTTAAATGAAATCAGGACGTATACAGAACGTGTCCAATGGTTTTTAACTCACTGTGCTGTCTTTCTGGGAGCTGATGGTGGTCTGTTAAGCTTTAATGGTTTTTTAGACTTTTTCTCGGTCACGGCCTTTATAATGGAACAGATAGTTGTTTTTAATTACACACACAAATTAGTCAACTAGTTCAGAATATATATAGTTTTAACTCCTCTAAACGGTGCAGTGGACAAGTGAACATCTCTCCGTCTCAAGAGTGGTTTTATTATTAGACGGTCATGTGCGGTGTGAACGAGGCGAGCGATCAAAATGATAAAAATAAATTATACTTCTACCTTTGCTGTTGATGGTCGTGCTGAGGTCATGTCTCTGTAAACACACACACACACATTTGTATATTTAAGGTAATGTGTTTAGATGATAAATAACTGTAGTACTCTTACTGAAACATGTTTACCCACGTGTGTGTGTGTATGTGTGTTAGATGATAAATAACTGTAGTACTATTACAGAAACACGTTTACCCACGTGTGTGTGTGTGTGTATGTGTGTGTGTATGTGTTTATGTGTGTGTTAGATGATAAATAACTGTAGTACTATTACTGAAACACGTTTACCCACGTGTGTGTGTGTGTGTGTATGTGTGTGTGTGTTAGATGATAAATAACTGTAGTACTATTACTGAAACACGTTTACCCACGTGTGTGTGTGTGTATGTGTGTGTGTGTATGTGTTTATGTGTGTGTTAGATGATAAATAACTGTAGAACTATTACTGAAACACGTTTACCCACGTGTGTGTGTGTGTGTGTGTGTGTGTGTATGTGTTTATGTGTGTGCTAGATGATAAATAACTTTAGTACTATTACTGAAACACGTTTACCCATGTGTGTGTGTGTGTTTGTGTGTATGTGTTTATGTGTGTGTTAGATGATAAATAACTTTAGTACTATTACTGAAACACGTTTACCCACGTGTGTGTGTGTGTGTGTGTGTGTGTGTGTGCGTGTGTGTATGTATGTGTGTGTATGTGTTTATGTGTGTGTTAGATGATAAATAACTGTAGTACTATTACTGAAACACGTTTACCCACGTGTGTGTGTATGTGTGTGTATGTATTCGTGTGTGTTAGATGATAAATAACTTTAGTACTATTACTGAAACACGTTTACCCACGCATGTGTTTGTGTATGTGTTTATGTGAGTGTTAGATGATAAATAACTGTAGTACTATTACTGAAACACGTTTACCCAAATTCCTCAGAGTCATCTGCAATATTGAGGCTCAGGTGGTTTGAGATGGGCTTCGACAGCACCTCGTTCTGTTCTTTCTGATAAAAAAAAAAAAAAAAAAACAATAATTATAAAATTCACTAAATACATATAAATAAATGTATAAATTATTTTCCTCACCATAACTTCCTCTGCCTGCTTCAGCAGCTCGGCTCTTTTAGCCTCCAGTTCTGCATTAAGTCTCCTAAAACAACAGACAACGCATTTTATTTGATTGGGTCTGATGTACAGAATTTTGATCAACATGCAGTAAAAACATTGCTGTTGAAATAAACAGGTACTTGTATTCCTCTTCTTTAGCCAGCAAGTCCATTTCAGCTGGCTTCTTCACTGAAGCAGAAGCAGGACTTTTTGTAGGTCTTGTTGCAGATGGAGGCCTTTGAGAACCGGAGCTCAGAGGTTTTTTGGCCTGGAAGCAAAATTTAGAATTAAGAATCGATTCAAAAAACGAGTTCGAACCACATTTGTCCGTTGAATTCCAGTAAATTCTGACCCTTCCAACATGGCGACTGCGATGACGTATCACATTAGCTATAACAGCTAACGTTCTAGCAGGACTGTGAGGCTACTGTGTAAGATTTCTTTAAAACCACACAATTAAATAGTTCATACATTCAGTACAACTGTAAGATAGAGGCCTAAATGCAACATTTTAAAACTATTAACAGAAATACTGTAAGATTATAGAGCATATCTAAAGTTTGCTTGTAGCTCCTCACCCCCAGAGCCGCGGGTCTAGAACTGTCCGCCATCTTGTTTTTAGAACGCAACGCTGTTGCCTAGTAACCACGTTCACCTGCTGTTTTCACACAGATACTGACGTCCTTATTTTTACTTCACGTTTTACTAGAAATTCTTTATGTTTTTTATAAATCTTTTTGGAAATAAACAGGTAGAATTGCCAAATATATAACTTCAGACAATGTAATATATTATTATTATTATTATTATTATTATTATTATTATTGTTGTTGTTGTTGTTGTTGTTGTTGTTGTTATAATTAGTAGTAGTAGTATTAATAATAATAACAATTATTATTGTTGTTGTTATTATTATTATTGTTGTCGTTGTTATTATTATTATTATTATTATTAGTCTTATTATTTTTATTATTAATTGCAACGTTTATTTAATCTCAAGATTATAATAATGGGCAAAATAGACAACTGGGAGTCATTATAGATACCGTTTAAAAAGTACATATGTGTAAAATGTAAGAGCAAATATATATTAAATAACGTATCATGACGCTTTTAAACGCTTTTAAACGCTGTACTATTTCTGACCCACTAATTCACCCCACTGCTATGTCAGCCTCGTGCGTTTGTTGCTCCTGTAGTGCGCA